>NC_133657.1:139647989-139843472 GCF_009905375.1 Apium graveolens
CGACGGATGGTGAATATTGAGTACGACGGATGAGCAGGTTGTCTTCGTACGGATAATACAGATTGTCTTCCTACGGATGAAGCATTATGTAACTCGACGGATGTTGAGTTTTGTGCTTCATTTGTAGTAAATTTGTCCGCATTATCCTTAGAAACTGTTTCTTGATCACTTTCATCATCACTTTCCTCACTGACCATCTCAACATTGTCGAATTTGAGGCTCTCATGGTAATCTCCATCTTTTAGTCCTTCAATCTTTTTATCATCAAACACAACATGTATAGATTCAACAACAATGTTGGTTCTTAGATTGTAGACTCTATATGCTTTACCAACAGCATATCCAACAAAAATTCCTTCATCTGCTTTAGCATCAAACTTCCCATTTTGATCAGTTTGATTTCTCAGAATATAGCATTTACAGCCAAAGACATGAAGAAAGTTCAGAGTTGGCTTCTTGTTCTTGAACAATTGATAAGGTGTCTTGCATTTTGCTTGATTAATCAGAGAGATGTTCTGAGTGTAGCATGCAGTGTTGACAGCTTCAGCCCAGAAATATGTTGGTAATTTTGATTCTACAAGCATTGTCCTTGCAGCTTCAATAAGAGATCTATTCTTTCTTTCCACTACTCCATTCTGTTGTGGAGTCCTTGCTGCTGAAAACTCATGTAGGATCCCATTTTCCTCACAGAATGCTCTCATGACATAGTTCTTGAACTCAGTTCCATTGTCACTCCTGATTCTTCTAACTTTGAAATCAGGATGATTGTTAACTTGCCTTATGTGATTGATGATGATTTCACTAGCTTCATCTTTGGACTTTAGGAAATAGGTCCAAGAGAACTTTGAGAAATCATCTACAATTACTAGGCAAAATCTTTTCTTTGAGATTGACAAAACATTGACTGGTCCAAACAAATCCATGTGAAGCAGTTGCAGAGGTTCTTCAATTGCTGAATCAAGTTTCTTCCTGAATGATGCTTTAATTTGCTTCCCCTTTTGGCAGGCATCACACAGTCCATACTTTGTAAACTCCACCAGAGGAATGCCTCTAACTAGCTCTTTCTTTACCAGCTTATTCATGGTCTTGAAGTTCAAATGGGATAGCTTCTTGTGCCATAGCCAACTTTCATCTTGACTTGCTTTACTGAGAAGACAAGTTACAGATTCTGCTTTATTTGAGTTGAAGTCAGCTAGATACACATTTCCTCTTCTCACACCAGTGAGAACCACTTTGTTGTTTTGATTATTAATCACAATACAGGTTTCTTTGTTGAAGGTTACTGAGTTGCCTTTATCACAAAGCTGGCTGATACTCAACAGATTGTGTTTGAGACCATCCACTAAGGCAACCTCTTTAATGATGACATTGTCCTTTGAAATCAAGCCATATCCCACAATATAACCTTTGCTGTCATCTCCAAAAGTGATACTTGGGCCAGCTCTCTCTTCAAACTCTGTGAGCAGGGTAGAATCACCAGTCATGTGTCTTGAACAACCACTATCCAAGTACCAAAGATTCCTTCTATTTCCCTGCACACATCAAAATCAAATCAAGTTGATTTTGGTACCCAAGTTTCCTTGGGTCCTGCCTTGTTAGCTTTCTTCTTCTGTTTCTTAGGTTTTAACTCATTTGACTTAGGAATTTCAGATTCTTCCTTAGTCATTTGGGTTGGGCCTTTGAAACCACTAGATGCTACAAAATTATTATGCATGTTATGGCTAACAGGAAATGGCATGCTTGGTGCAAACATGTTATTCCAGTAAGGCATGCTAAATGGCATTTGAGGCATATTGTATGCAGCATAATATGGATTAGGTGCAAATGGCATATTAGCAAACTGTGCATTCATGTTCTATGTAGGCATAGCATTAACAGGAATAGGAGGCATGGCATTCATGTTAGAGAATTGAGGCTGAACAGACATGGGAGTAGGCATGGCAGATTTGCAATTAACAGACAAATGATTTACACTACCACATTTAACACAGATTTTTCTAGGAGCATATTTGTCAGGTGTGTAGTTGTTATGTTTGTTAACCCCTACTTTACCATTCCTATTGTTTTTCCTTTTAGTTTCTGTTTTTACCTCTATCTTCTCAAGTCTGTCACTCAACTGTTTGACAGTCATGTGACCAACATTAGCCTTCTTCCCTTTCTTGGCTTGACTTGACTCCCCTGAAATAAAGTTCTTGGAAACAGACCCATACTTTTCATTTAGCTTGATTAATTTGGCTTTACTAATGGGTTTGTTCACAGCCGACGGATGAGGATTTTTATCATTCGACGGATAACACATTTTGTTATCCGACGGATAGTCCTCATCATCCGTTGAGTCTACATCTGTCAGCAATCCATCTACCAAAATGGGTTCTAGTTTCTCCTTATCCTTTTTCCAGGCTTCATCACAAAAGGACTCAATTCCTTGAACCTTGGTGATTTGAGCATGAACATCTCTGGATGTTTTCCATGATTTAATCACCTCCTGTTCACGATCGAGCCGCTTCTTTAAAATTTCTTCCTTTTTCAAGGACTCGGTTAATTCCTCCTTAGCAATTCTGCACTCAATTTTTAGTTTCTCAAACTCAACAAACTGAGACTCAAGCACATTATTCCTCTCACTCAAAAACAAGTTGTTTTCTTTGATTTTAGCATTTTCTTTAGTGAGGGACTTAAGTGTAACACGCAAATGATACAATTCTGTAGACATGTCATTTATTGCATCATTACACTCAGCTTTAGATAAATGTGCAAGGTTTGTAGTAATTACCTGATTGCTTGAGGAACTTGTCTCTGTTTCATCAGACTTGGCCATAAGGGCTAGATTGACATAGCTGATCTCCTCATCTTCATCCAAACCATCAGCTGCCCAGTCATTCTCTTGTGTAATAAAAGCCCTTTCCTTCTGTTTGAGTAGATCAAAGTATTTTTGCTTATAATCCACAGACTCAAATCTCTTCTTACTAGAATCTGACTTTCTACACTCATTTGCAAAATGCCCTGCCAAGCCACATTTGAAACACTTGAATTTTGACTTATCCACCATGTTTCTATTTGGCTTGGCAGCTCCAAAGTTCTTCTTGAACTTGAGCTTGGAAAATCTTCTTGAAAGGAATGCTAGGTGCTCATCAATGTCCTCCATGTCATCTTGACTCAAAGAATCTTCACTTTCTGCAGCTAGCCCTTTACCCTTGCTTTCACAGGCCTTTGAAGTTGATTCCACAACTTCCATCTTTACTTCCTTCTCCTTTTCCAGTTCAGCAACTAATGCAATGGATCCTCCTTTCTTCTTTCCTCTCTCCATTCTTTCATCCTGCTCTATTTCAAGCTCATAGGTCTTCAGAATGCCATACAGTCTCTCCAAAGTAAACTCCTTATAATCTTGTGAGTTTCTCAATGAGACTGTCATTGGTTTCCATTCCTTTGGAAGAGATCTGAGAAATTTCAGATTGGAGTCTTTAGTCTGATAGACTCTTCCATGCAATTTAAGAGCATTTAGTAGCTTTTGGAATCTACTAAAAATGTCAGTGAGTGACTCACTTTCTTCATTGTGAAAATGCTCATATTGCTGAATCAGGAGCTGCATTTTATTTTCTCTTACTTGCTCAGTACCATCACATATTATCTGTATTGTGTCCCAAACTTCCTTGACAGTCTTGCAGTTGATGATGTTATCAAACATATCTGCATCAACACCATTGAACAGAATGTTTATGGCCTTTTTATCTTTCCTGACTTGTTCAAGATCAGGATCAGACCATTCATGCCTTGGCTTTGGAACTGATGGTTCATTTCCTGTTGCAGCTCTCATTGGAACATGAGGGCCTCTTTCTATGCAGTCCACATAGGCCTCATATTGACAAAGCATATGAAGATGCATCTTTACCTTCCAATGATGGTAATTATCTTTATCCAGAAAAGGAATCTTGATTCCAACATCTTTCTTGTTCATCTTGCTGAATTGTTTTGATCTTTAAACTCTTTGTAGATTAAGAGCTTGCTCTGATACTAATTGTTAGTCCCTTAACAATATAGCAAGAATTACAGAAGGGGGGTTGAATGGAATTCTTTACCTTTTTCTTGAAAAAAAAATGTTCAACTCAATTATAGATATATCTGTTTTGATTAGCACAATGCGGAATATAAACTTTAATGAATCAAAACAAGAGTAATTAAAAATAAGAGTCTTTAAAAACTTTCTGGTGGATTTAAACAATTCCACCAGAGATATATATTAATATATCGAGAGAACTCTGTGTGCAGAAATGCTCACAGCTGCTTTTACAAGATAGAACAACTAAGAACACAGGAAATGCTAAAGATAGTGCTTACAAAGATTTCTCTGTGTTTATTTCTAAGTTAACTTAGTTTTCTTAGTTCTTTTATATCTGCTACTCTCTTGGTTTATATATATTACCAAGATTACAAAGTCAAAAGAACTGAATAAATATAAAATCTAACAGTCTTGATCTTTGATGCTTTTCATCCTCTATTACCCAGTTAATAGGCTTCCACAGTGTTTGTATCCAATCTCGACGGCTGTGTGTCAGCTTTCACTGTTCAACTGATGTTTGAATCTTGATATTATCATCCGTCGACTTTCAGATCATCCGTCAATGACTTACTTGATCATCCGTCGACTGCTATTTTGAACATCCGTTGAAAGTCATTTGATCATCCGTCGAAGCTTTGTTAAGCATCCGTTGATAGCTATTTTGGCACTTGACTTCATTTCACTTATACAGAATTACAAGACATTGCTTATGTACAGTTAATCAACCTATTCTGCATATCTAGTTAAAGTCAACAGGACTTATATGCTACTACAGATTTATACAAAGGTGCATACAACACTGTGCTACAAACTTATCATTATATAAGCTACTCACTTGATGGATAATAAATTACTCATCCGTCGGTACTCAAACTGAGTTATCCGTCGGGACTATAATTCTTATCCGTCGAGTGCTACATTATTTCACTAAGTAAAATCTACTTAGATGTTTTGTTTAGCTAATCATCAAGTGCACAACATATTCACAACACTTCATGGCACTTTTAAAAGCTTGGGGATGTGTTGCAGTGCTTGCTTCAAAGAATGCATTCCTGATAGCCTCACTTGCATGCTTCCCCTAGGGATTGCTGTATATATGCCTTGTGCAGTTTCTATGCTCAATATGGGGGAAAGGCTCATTAACTGCTTTCAACAACCCCTGGTAGTACATAAAATATGTTAAACACATACATAATATAAAAATATCACATATGTGTTAGGTATAGTACCTTTTGTTGGTCAGAAATGAAGGTGTGAGCAGAGCCAGATTGAAGATCAAGGTCATCTCCTAACAACATCAAGAACCATTTTCAACTATCATGTGACTCTAACTCCACAACTTCGATGGAAATCGGAAATATGAAGTTGTTTCCATCCCTTTCTATAGCTGACAAAAGCTGTCCACCACAGACAGTTTTCAAAAAACACCCATCTAGTCCAAGGATAGGTCTACACCCTTCCTTCCATGCTTTTTTCAGCTCAGCATAACACATACATTCTCTGAAAGTGAGGAGGATCATTTTCATTCACCCTTGTTGTGCATATCTTCACTGTGTTGTCCTTATTACTCCTCAATATCTCACCTCCAAATCGTCTCAGATCTGCATAATGTTTTTTCATCTCCTCAACCACTCCACTTAAAGCCATTTTTCTCACTCTACAGCACTTTGCATCACATACTTCTACCTTCAGTACTCTTCTGAACTCTTCTTTCATTTCTACTAATTTCCAGTTTGGATTTCTCCTTATCCTATTACCATACAAATGAACTAGGTATTTAATAGTGACTAGCTTGTTTGAGAAGTGGTAGATGCAGTTGTGTTCATTGTTAAGGGTCTTCATTTTCCAGCCTTCATAGTCTTTAAGTTTAGATAGCCACATTTTGAAAGGGCATCCATCAGCACACCTAACTTGTATCATGTGTGGGTCATCCACTTGGTATCTCAATGGTCTACCAGTTGGTATAGAGAATGCCCTTACTGTATTTTTTAATTCATGTTTACTCCCAAATGTTACTCCACATCTCCACTTTATGTCCTTTCCAGCAGTGAAAGGGTTAAAAGCCTCATTTACCCTTTTTTTACTCTTAGAACTTGGTTCAGTATAGCCATTCTCCTCATCCTCCTCACTTTCTTCTTCACTACCATAAATTGAGCCACTACACATGGAGTTGTCCTTTTTTTATTGAATGCCCCCTCACATGTTTTCTTGTACCCCATTAAACTTTCTTTAATAAACTGACTTTGCTCTTTTTCAATTTGTTCTTGTTCTTTCCTATTATCATCCCTTATTTTTCTCATATCAACAAACTCCCCATCACTATACATCTCTTTTAAATTATCAAACCCATCCAAACTCTCATCTGAACTATCCTCCCCACTCTCATACCAACTACCATCACTACTCTCATCAACTCTCCCTTTACATTTATCTACAACAATTCTCTTTCTAGCAGTGCATTTTTTAGGCCTCTTAAACGGAACATTGTCACCCAGGACTTCCTCATCCACATTCACATTATCACTTTCATCCGCTTCTTCAACAAACAAATTATTTTCAGCCTCCTCTTCAATAATTGGTGTATCAGCCTTATAATAGGAATGAAACACATGAAACTTACAAACACCAGTCATTTTACTTGCATTTATTAGCTCCAAAACATCATTATTAGTTAGCAAAAATTTGAAACCATGGTCAGGTGTGACACCATCTTTTGCAAAGTATAACCTATCATCATCATTCACTACATCACTGACCATATCCATAATATCTCTCACACTCAGATTTTCCACATCGATTGAGCTAAATTTTTTGAATCAAGGACGAACATATTGGTACTTCAAGCAAGTCATAAAATGACCCTCATAGTACACAACTAAATCGTATGGCCTGTACAACAAAATCATATATTTCATTCACTTAAATAGCACAAATAAAAAAATTCCCAAAATAGAATTTAGGGTTCTTCATTTATGATAGGGATAAATAAATTATGATTGTATAATTAAATACTGCATTAATTGTACAAGCTGTGGGCTGCTAGGCCCAATAAATAGATATATGATACTCAAACCAGAAAGGTTAAGCCTGATGGACCAGATCAGGCCTGACGGAACAAAAAAGGCCCAAAAGCCCTGATTATTAATTAATTTCGTAATTAATTAATAAGGGAGAAATCAGATGTTGAAAAGAGTCCCGATAAGGATATAAATCCTTAGAGATTAGCCTCAAGGGGACCTAAAAGGATAAGGAATCAGCTTCCTACTTCCTAGGACTCCTAAGTCTATCCTAATTCAGAGGCTTATCCACCAAGTCTCCTATACCAAGTCCAATTCAAGGACTCCCAACATCTATATAAGGGGTCTCACCCCCACCAATCAGAACTACGTTTTTTGGCTTGATTCTCTAATACACAGAGATACGTAGGCATCTCGTAAAGGCAGATCGAGCCACGAAACACGAGAGCAGCCATTAAAGGCCTTGAGCTCCCGAATCTTAGTAATAAATACAGCATATAACAACTTTCGTTTTTTATCCATAACATTTGGCGCCGTCTGTGGGAAAACGGAACAACAACCATGGCGAGAACACGGAGAACAACTAGCACTCTGGAGGAGGGAACACCATCAGGGACAACCCAGGTTATTTCATCAACCGTGGAGGTTCCTCCCCATTCAACTTATGCATCTACTCAGGGGGAAGCCCAGACAGGGGCAACTCATCCTCAGCCACAAGGGACAACTCCCCCGACTATTCAAGGTACGAATCCTCAAGTTCAAAAAATACATATACCTGTGAATTCTCGACCCGTCGGGTATGAATATTCAACTATTGTTACTACTAACCCCCCTTATGGGATGCCCCTTCACCCTGAGGTTGGAGGAAGTGGATATGCTGGGCGAAGCGAAGCACGAGGGCGGTCGCCCCCCTATATACGAGGTTTGGATCCTATCCCTGAGGATCGGGAATTTTCTGGTCCATACACTGAGAGAGACTCCGAATCTTCGGATGATGAAGTGGCCCCGAGAAGGAGGCGCCCTGGAAAAGAGCCAATGGCCGATGGAAGGCAACGCCCCCAAAGCACCCCAGGGGCGAATCCCCAAGAAGTGCAGGAAAAGATCAGGGCTCATGAGGCTGAAATCCAAAGGCTGAGGCGTGATTTGGAGGCTCACCAAGCCACCAGACCCCACATACCTCCTAGGGGGAGAAATCCTCCTCCTATCATAGACCTGGATGGTCCGGTAAGAAGAAGGGCTGCTGTCCCAAGAACTGATCCAAGCAATCTCCTTCCCCTTGGAGATCCTGATGATCCAACTCCACCCTTCACAGAAGAGATAATGAATGCCCATATCTCAAGAAAATTTAAGATGCCCACTATCAAAGCCTATGATGGCACGGGAGACCCCGCTAATCATGTTAGGATATTCTCTAATGCACTGCTGCTGCAACCCGTGAATGATGCTATAAAATGTCGGGCCTTCCCTCAAACCCTGTCGGGTATGGCTCAAAGATGGTACAGTCGCCTACCCCCCAATTCTATTGGATCATTCAGAGAATTAAGTCAGGCTTTTATTAAGCAATTCATCAGTGGAAGAGTCCATGAGAAAAGTTCAGCATCTCTTATGAGTCTTGTGCAGGGAGCTAAAGAATCCTTAAGAGATTACCTAAATCGTTTTACAAAGGAGGCTTTAAAAGTCCCAGACCTTGATGATAAGGTAGCCATGATAGCACTGCAACAAGGAACTAGGGATGAGTTTTTCAAGATGTCTTTGGCCAAACGACCCCCTGAGAGCATGTTGCAGCTCCAAGAGAGGGCAGGGAAGTATATCAAGGTTGAAGAAAGTATGAGGAAGACCGTAGTAAGTAATGAGCCCACTGGAGGCAAGAAACGAAAAACTGATTCGGAGTATATCGCTAAGGATAAATATCCTAGAACTGAACAAAACCCTGATTCAACCCCCAAGAAGGGAGGACCTGGGCAAAAGTTCACTGAATACGCTAAGCTGAATGCTCCCAGAAGTCAGATTTTGATGGAGATTGAGAAAGACAGAGATATTCGCTGGCCTAAGCCCTTGAAGGCTGATCCCGCCAAGCTAGATAAGGGCAAGTATTGCAGGTTTCACAAAGATGTTGGCCATGACACCGATGAGTGTAGGCAGTTGAAAGATGAAATTGAGTTTTTAATCCGAAAAGGAAGGCTGAACAAGTATACTGGAGATGGAGGAGACAGAAACAATAATGGAAGGAAGAATTTTGAAGATCGTAGGAGGGACCAAGATGATCAGGGGTGGAATCCCCAACCTAGAGGACCAGTTATAAACACCATTTATGGAGGGCCGAGACCTCGAGGGCCTGTGATAAACAAGATCTTTGGAGGTCCAACTGCTGCTGGATTGTCCAAAAATTCCAGAAAGGCATATACTAGAGAGGTTATGCATATTGTTGGAGAAGCCCCGAAGAGGGCCAGGACAGAAGTAACATTGGCTTTTGATGATTCCGACCTAGAGGGTGTGAAGTTTCCCCATGACGACCCGCTGGTCATAACGCCGATAATAGGAAATAGCCCGGTTAAGAGGGTCCTTGTGGATAATGGTGCTTCTGTGGATATCTTGCTACACGACACCTTTCTAAGGATGGGGTATAACGAATCCCAGTTGACACCAACCGACATGCCGATATATGGATTTGCTGGAGTAGAATGTCCTGTGGAAGGGATAATTAAATTGCCAACCACCATAGGTACGGAGCCAAGGCAAGCAACGCAGATGCTGGATTTTGTGGTGGTAAAGGCTAGTTCAACTTATAATGCTATCATGGGGAGAACAGGGATACATGCCTTCAAGGCAGTCCCCTCTTCCTACCATTCAGTCATGAAGTTTCCCACCCGAAACGGGATTGGAGAAGAGAGGGGAGATCAAAAAATGGCTAGAAGCTGTTATGTGGCCTCTTTGAGGGCAGATGGAGTCGGGGGGCAGGTTCTTCCTATTGAAGATATGGATGTTCGAGAAAATGATGAGAATAGAGGAAGGCCAGCAGAAGAATTGGTTTCGGTTCCTTTAGATCCCAAGAATCCTGAGAGGATGACTTTCATTGGAGCTACATTAGAGGAGCCCCTTAGAGGGAAGTTAGTGAAATTTTTGCAAGAAAATAGTGATGTGTTTGCATGGTCAGCAGCTGATATGCCAGGCATAGACCCAGAGTTAATTACCCACAAGTTAAACGTGGATCCAAGCCGGAAGACAGTGAAACAAAAGAAAAGAAATTTTGCCCCGGAAAGACAAGAGGCTATAAAGCAGGAAGTGGAAAAGCTCTTAGAGGCTGGTTTCATTGAGGAGATTCAATTTCCGGAGTGGTTAGCAAACCCTGTAATGGTGAAGAAGGCTAATGGAAAGTGGAGGATGTGTATAGACTTCACCGATCTGAATGATGCATGCCCCAAAGACTGTTTTCCGCTGCCTAGAATTGATACTTTGATTGATGCCACCGCTGGACATGAGATGCTGAGTTTCATGGATGGGTTTAGCGGATACAACCAGATCAAAATGCATGAAGATGACATTCCAAAGGTATCATTTATCACTGACTTTGGCATTTATTGTTATCTTGTTATGGCGTTTGGTCTCAAGAATGCAGGAGCCACCTATCAAAGGTTGGTGAATAAAATTTTTAAGGATCTTATTGGGAAGACTATGGAAGTCTATGTTGATGACATGCTAGTCAAGAGTCTAGTAAAGACTGATCATATAACCCATTTGAGGGAAGCTTTTGAGGTCCTGAGGTACCACAAGATGATGTTGAATCCCACGAAGTGTGCTTTCGGAGTAGGATCTGGAAAATTCTTGGGATTGATGGTCTCAAAGAGGGGAATTGAGGCTAACCCCGATAAAATAAAGGCAATCCTGGACATGGAACCCCCAAAAACTGTCAAGGATGTTCAGAAACTCACAGGAAGGGTTGTTGCGCTAGGACGATTCATCTCCAAGTCAGGAGACAAGTGCTTGTCATTCTTCAAGTCATTAAAGAACATTAAAGACTTTGTATGGAGTGAGGAAAATCAGAAGGCATTTGAAGAGTTAAAGAAGTATATGGGCCAGGCCCCGTTGTTGGCCAAGCCAGTTCTGGGTGAAGTTTTATTCTTGTACTTGGCTGTTTCAGAAAGCGCCTTGAGCGCGGTGTTGGTTAAGGAGGAACTAAAAGTCCAGAAACCCGTATACTATGTCAGCAAAATTTTGCATGGTGCTGAATTGAATTATTCAGCCATTGAGAAATTCGCTTTAGCCTTGATAATGGCTTCAAGAAAGCTGCGTCCTTATTTTCAAGCTCACCAAATTGAAGTGCTAACAAATCAGCCACTGAGAAATATCGTTCACAGTCCCAAGGCAAGTGGGAGACTGATTAAGTGGGCAATAGAATTGGGAGAGTTCGATCTCAAGTATAAGCCACGTATGGCCATAAAATCCCAGGCACTAGCTGACTTCGTGGTGGAATGTACCATACCCAACCAAGAAGTCGGGGGGCAGGAAGATACCACACCTCAAGACAAGGGAGTCGACAATGGGGACAAGGAGAAAGAATATTGGGTTCTCTATTTTGATGGAGCATCAAAAACAAATTCCAGTGGAGCAGGATTGGTTTTGCAAAGCCCTGATGGATTCTTAATTGAATATGCTATGAAGCTAGACTTCCCAACCACAAATAATGAGGCAGAGTATGAAGCCCTGATTGCTGGCCTTGGTCTAGCTGGGACACTTAGAGTCAAAAACTTAAAGGTCCGTGGAGACTCGAAGCTGATCATATCCCAGGTAAAGGGAGAATTTGAGGCAAGAGATGATACGATGGCTAAATATGTTCGCCTAGTAAGGGCTGTGATGACCCAATTTAATGAATGCCATGTTGAACACATTCCAAGGGAAGAAAATGCTAAAGCAGATGCGCTATCAAAGTTTGCTTCATCTGAGATTGAAGAAAGTTCAGGAAGTGTGTACTTCCGTGTTATGAAGACACGAAGCATAGATGTTAAGCTTGTGGCTCCCATAGGCCTGGGGGCGTCATGGATCGATCCCATTAAGGCTCACATTCAAACTGGATGGTTGCCAAGCGATGCAACTGAAGCACGAAAATTAATTGTTCGAGCACTAAGGTACTCCTTGATAGATGGAATTCTGTATAAGAGATCTTTCGTGGTTCCTTACTTGAGGTGTCTCAGGCCCGATGAGGCACGCTTGGCTCTTGAAGAAGTGCATGAAGGTATTTGTGGACAACACTTGGGGGGCAGGGCCTTGGCTCATAAGATAACTCGTTTAGGCTTCTATTGGCCAGAAATGATGGCTGATGCCAAAGAATATGTAAAGAAGTGTGACCGCTGTCAGAAGCATGCACCAGTTGTTAGACAACCCCCCGAGATGCTGACCTCTATCAACTCGCCTATTCCCTTTGCCATGTGGGGGATGGATATTCTAGGGCCTTTTCCTATGGCCACGACACAAAGGAAATTTCTAATTGTAGCCATTGATTATTTCACCAAGTGGATTGAAGCCAAGCCCTTGGCCAAAATCACAACTAAGCACGTTGCACAATTCCTGTGGGAAAACATTATGTGCCGATATGGAATTCCCCGTATCCTCGTCACTGACAATGGAACACAATTCAACAATGAGGAATTCAAGAAGTATTGTGAAGAAAATGAAATCGAGTTACGATTCACCTCTGTGGCTCACCCGCAAGCCAATGGACAAGCAGAGGTAGCAAATCGGATAATCCTGGATGGACTGAAGAAGAGGATCGAAAAGTCGAGAAATAATTGGGTAGATGAGATACTTCCCATATTATGGGCTTATAGGACTACCTATAGAGTCACGACAGATGCAACTCCTTTCATGTTGGCATATGGGGCGGAAGCAGTAGTTCCTGTAGAGATATCACATTCCTCTCCAAGGATTCAGGCTTTCGATGAGAAAGAAAATGAGGAAGGGCAGAGATTAGCCCTGGATTTAATTGATGAAGTGCGAGATAAAGCACATGCAAAGATAGTAGAATATCAGAAAAAAGCTTCATTCTACTACAAGTTAAGGGTTAAAGAAAGGTTTTTTAAACAAGGCGATCTAGTCTTGAGGAAGATAGAAGCATCTGGTGTAGGACAAAAAGGGAAGCTTGCCCCAAATTGGGAAGGGCCGTACAGAGTCAAGAGTGTTCAAGGTAGAGGAACCTACAAGCTCGAGACTATGGATGGTTTTGAAGTCCCGAGGACCTGGCACGCACAAAACCTGAAGGTTTACTACGTGTAAGATAGGCGAAGTACAATTCTCACTTGTCATTGTGACAAGTAGGTTTAAAAGCACCTGGAAGCTTTGCTTGCATAGGATTTTATATTCCAGTAGAATTTACATTGTCTAGTTATTATTGATTAGGGTCGAACCCATGCTATGTAAGGTTTTGAAAAACCAGACTTCAAACTGAAGAAATCGAAATTATTTCAACCTATGGATGTTTGAGTTGTGATAACACTGGTGTGGCCAATTAGTTCAAGCTTGAATGCATATTAAAGTATCGGAAAGATAAAGGAGAAAAATACGAATAAGGAAAGAAGCATATAAAATAACCCCGGAGGGTAATAAGATCTGATACAAACAAAAGTCCAGACATAAATTAAGGATCAAATTACAGAATAGAAAAACTACTCCTCCATGTGGGAGCCTTCATTCTCTTTCTCCTTATCAGCGCCTTCAGCGTCCTTCGCAGGAGAAGCGGGAGGAGAAGCAGTGTTAGGGTCCAAGATGCGATCATCTGGCTGAGGGGAGTTAAAGAGGGCATCTATGCTGTCCTCCGACTCAGCCTGCTCAGGACTTATAAAGTCCTTAGGGTCGACTAAGCCCGGGTACTTCTCAGAAACCGCCTTCACGGCCGCGTCCCATCCCTGAGTAAACTGTAGGGAATAAAGACCCTCATCATGAATCTCCATGAGATTCTTAAACTTGTCAGAATCCATGTAGTCATCGATGAGCTTATCCTTATCGCTCCTAAGTTTCACCAGCTCGGAATGAGCCTGAGCCAGCTCCTCTTTCTTCGTGTCCAGCTTCTTCTCCAGGACCTTGGCTCTCTCCTCCCATTTCTTCATCTCTTTCTCAAACCCATCTGAGTTACCCTTCCAGGACCTAGCCTGATGGAGGGCCGCCTGGAAGTAGGTATTACTCTGCAAAGAAATATGTATGAGTTAGCACAAGTTCGTTGGAATACAAAAAGTTGGGATTCAAAGAAGGAGAGAAAGAAAATTACCGCAGCTTGGGCTTGAGAACCCAGAAGCTCAATAGTCTCAATATCACTCCCCGTAACAATGTCAGTAAAGTCATGGGGAGTGACGGAGTGATAAGACCAATCTTTAGCGTGTTTGGTGGATCCAACCACCGTATCGCTCCTCCTGAAGCCCCAGTTAGGCCTGAAGGAATGTGCCTTAAGTGGAGGATCCACATCGTCCCCCAGCTCGACCACCGGGACGTGGGGCTTAAGAAAAGAAGGACCGTCAGGTTTGCTCCTAGGGTCCCTGTTTAGCTTGGCCCTTTTCTGACGGCCTGACTCCCCCTCCTTAGGCCTGTTAATATTATTGATGGCCTCGCAAGCTGAAAGGAAAAGTAGAAGGAACATTAAAATCCAGAAAAAAAAGAAAAAGTGCGATTAAAGAGAAGGAAAAATAATTACGCAGGTATAAATTTACCCTTATCACTGGCCTGGGAGAGACCAACTTTCTTCAAGGAAAACTCCTCTAAAAGGGTCCAGGTATCCGTTTTCCCATCATCTGAAATTAAGGCCTGGTAGGCCACCTCCTCCTCATCAGTCAATCTGATACTACCAGGACTACCATCTGATACCTTGCAAAATGGCCTACGGAAGAGTGTGGCCCAATCACCCCCAGCCCAGGTCAGCCTCACAAACTCATCCCTCCATTTAGGGTTGTTCTCGACTATAGAGTTACTATCAAAGATATGGGGAACTTTGGGTCGTTGGCGAATTAAAACCCATCCCGGTTGACTCATGGAGCTATTATAGAATTGGAAAACTTTCCTAAAGACAGCTACGGAAAGAGGGAAGTTATTCCTGAGACAAAGGACCAAAAAACAGATAATATTCCTCCAGGCGTTGGGAGGGAGTTGACAAGGGTTGATTTGTACATCGGCTAATAAACGAGGAATAAATTCGTGGAATGGGAACCTAAGACCTGCGGTCAGGGCTCCTCGATAAATGAACAGGGTATCCCCCTCCCAATTACAAGTCCTATCCCCAGGGGCGGCTGGAGTGATCCTAAGGTGGGGTGGAAGTCTGTACAGGGTGTTCATAGACTCTATTCTACCATCTAACTCATGAAAAGTGTTACCATGATTATACGAATCTAAATCAGATAGAGAAGGATATTCATCACCTCTCGAGTTAATCATGTCAATGAGAGAAGTATATGGAGATTGAATTTGAATGTTTGTACCTCTCTTAGAGACATTCATCTTCTGCAAACGAGCCAAGTCGCGGTCCGCCATTGATATACTTCGTTTAAAAGCTTGAAACCCAGAAATACTTGAGAATGGTGGAGCTACGGTGGCTGTGTGCTCGCCGGAAATCGCCTACTCAAAGGGAGAACTCTAGAGAAGTTTGTAGAAGAAAATGAGAAATGAGAAGTGAAGTGAGGATTCTCACTTCACACTACACTAATATAGGCGAAAAGCTCGGAATACGAGGCGTTTCTAGGCCCATTTAGCCAGGCCCAACCTAAAAGCCCGTCTACTAGAAATATCAGGAATAATCTAGAAGCTCATATGGAAAATGAATGGTCAAAAATCGACCAGAGTTTTAAACTGGATCGATCGGAGTCCTGATCGATACAAAAAGAGAATCCTGATCGATATATTATTCGAACAGAAGGGAAGAAATCCCCTAAATCCGATCAGAGTCCTGATCGATACAAAAGAGAATCCTGGTCGATATATTATTCGAACAGAAGGGAAGAAATCCCCTAAGATCGATCAGAGTCCTGATCGATACAAAAGAGAATCCTGGTCGATATATTATTCGAACAGAAGGGAAGAAATCCCCTAAGATCGATCAGAGTCCTGATCGATACAAAAGAGAATCCTGGTCGATATATTATTCGAACAGAAGGGAAGAAATCCCCTAAGATCGATCAGAGTCCTGATCGATACAAAAGAGAATCCTGGTCGATATATTATTCGAACAGGAGGGAAGAAATCCCCTAAGATCGATCAGAGTCCTGATCGACACAGAAGAAAATCCTGATCGATATTCCATTCGATCAGAATGATAGAAAATCACTTAATTCGATCAGAGTCCTGATCGAAATCGATCAGGAATCCTGATCGATTAAGCACGTGTAACAGTCGACTAGGGTGTCACTTTGAAGATCAATTCGATCAGAGCCCTGATCGAAATCGATCAGGAATCCTGTCGACCAGAGTGTAAGATCCTGAGTTAATTCGATCAGGATCCTGATCGAAATCGAGCAGGAATTCTGATCGATTTGGCTGAATCCTGATCAATTTCTTCTGCATCCTAATCAATTTTGTATGCATTTTAAACCAGAAATTGCGGATAAATCCAGAAAATTACGGATAAATCCAGAAAATTGCGGATAAATCCAGAAAATTGCGGATAAATCCAGAAAATTAGGATAAATCCCAGAAGTTAGGGAAAAATCCAGAAATTAAGGGAAAAATCCAGAAATTAAGGATAAATCCCAGAAATTAAGGGAAAAATCCAGAAATTAAGGATAAATCCCAGAAAAATAAGGAAAAATCCCAGAAAAATTAGGGAAAATTCCAGAAATTAGGGAAAAATCCCGGAAATAAGGGAAAAATTCCTGGAAATCAAAATAATTCCTAAATAAAAGGAAAAATTTGTTGTAAACGTGTAGGTCGCTCCACACTTTACGGAAAAACGAAACCCTGTAAGGGAACAAATGGACTTAACTTCTGCGAAACCTATTCAATGTTTCCCAAAAGTTGGGGGGCAAATGATAGGGATAAATAAATTATGATTGTATAATTAAATACTGCATTAATTGTACAAGCTGTGGGCTGCTAGGCCCAATAAATAGATATATGATACTCAAACCAGAAAGGTTAAGCCTGATGGACCAGATCAGGCCTGACGGAACAAAAAAGGCCCAAAAGCCCTGATTATTAATTAATTTCGTAATTAATTAATAAGGGAGAAATCAGATGTTGAAAAGAGTCCCGATAAGGATATAAATCCTTAGAGATTAGCCTCAAGGGGACCTAAAAGGATAAGGAATCAGCTTCCTACTTCCTAGGACTCCTAAGTCTATCCTAATTCAGAGGCTTATCCACCAAGTCTCCTATACCAAGTCCAATTCAAGGACTCCCAACATCTATATAAGGGGTCTCACCCCCACCAATCAGAACTACGTTTTTTGGCTTGATTCTCTAATACACAGAGATACGTAGGCATCTCGTAAAGGCAGATCGAGCCACGAAACACGAGAGCAGCCATTAAAGGCCTTGAGCTCCCGAATCTTAGTAATAAATACAGCATATAACAACTTTCGTTTTTTATCCATAACAATTTAATTACTTACATATAGTATATATACAAAAACAAATCAAGGAATTAGTAAGTGTTAATTGTTACTTACATAATTCATGTATCTTCAATCCCCGTAGGGTCTTTGATCAGATCCCCAATTCAGTTCTCTCCGCCTCTTAAAACTCTAACGCAAGTAATTTTATTTTAGTTTTGGTTTTTAGGATTAGGATTTACAGGTCGGGTGGGTTGGTTGGCTTTTACACGTGGTGCTGAGCTAGTTGGTTGTGTGGTACTGACGTGGAAAAATTTAACGTCTGTACGTTAAAGTCAACGTACTTTTAACGACTGTGAATTTTTTTTTTTAAAGTGTTACGATTGGAAGCAAATGATGGTACAATTGGGCAATTGAAAACTATTTTGGGTTGGTACCCGATTGAAAGATTGTTAAGAGTACAGTGACCAATTGGCTCATTAACCCATTGTTTTAAAGGATTCCCACTCTCAATTGCTGCTTGTGGAGTCGGTTCAGTAAGCAAGAGATCAACAAGAAATACAAAATGGTCCCCTATTTTCATATAACACCTACAAAGATCACCATGTAATCAATGAAACCTAGTCTTCCACCGTGAAATTGAAACAAAATACCCAGTCGCTTATATAATATCCAAGCCCACAACCGAATGCGTACCGGACCTAACAACCCACCACAGGCCAGTCTGAAAAAGCTAGTGATTTTGGTACACATTGGTTATTGACTTGTATCTATAGAGGTCCCAAACACTCTTATTCTTATCGATGTGGGATGTTACAAATACCCCCTCTTATAAACTCGACGTCCTCGTCGAGCACACAAACACGGAACCTGGGCAGTGCCTCTTGCACTTCCGGCCAGGCAGAGCTCTGATACCATTTATAATATCCAAGCCCACAACTGAATGCGTACCGGACCCAACAACCCACCATAGGCCAGTCCGAAAAAGCTAGCGACTTTGGTACACATTGATTGTTGACTTGTATCTATAAAGGTCCCAAACACTCTTATTCTTGTCGATGTGGGATGTTACAGGTTGTATGTCACAGAAATGATAGTTGCAATAACAAATTTTATGAATAAGTCGACCTTTTTTTTACTAAGATATTCAAGTAAGAATATTAGAATGTGACTAAACAGTACAAGCAGAAATATTCTTCTGAAGTTCAGTTTCTCATGTTATGAGCAACAAATATCTAACATTTCCTTCAACTATTTCGATTGACGATCACACAAATGAACTTACATATTTTGAAAAATAGTCTCTCAAGAAAATTGTTCTAAAATATTATACCTCAAATCTAACATCTTGATGGTCATGCTGGATTACAAAATTACAGACCCCTCAATGATATTCAAATTTCATCATCTTACTTGCGGGTCATATTGGATTAAAATATTACAGACCCCATCACAATGTTCAAATTTCCTCTTCCAAAAAACAAAATCATCAAGCCATAACACTTCAATATTTTAAGTGCAACGCTTTTCTCATGTCGTTTTAAAGCAAGGAATGCTCACTAAACATTTACCAAAGTACAAACTTCAGCAAACTACTTATGACAAGATTGACATCATCTTTGCGCAAAAAGAAATACTTAACAATAATTATATAATAAAAGAACCCATGTTCAGGAGTTAATTTGTGACCAATTATATATTTAATCAATTATAATAGATGAATATTTGAAGCCCAAGATTTGGGGATTATTATGAGCTTCCATGGTTATGCTTTATTTATCTAATTCCAGATTCTGCTCTCAGAATGGACTTCCTGGAAATCAAGTTTGGTATATCACTCCTGCAGCAACAAGAAGGTTGTACGTAATTATAAAAACGTCAAGAAGCAACAAATAGTACAAAACAGTTTATTAAAACAAATCCACATTCAAAAACTTGAAAATTTGCGCGGCAGGAAGTCTTATTCTCCTCCATATATAATCCACGTTTACTTTTGCACACCATGAAACAATATACACAAACATGCAAGCAATAATGACAGAATTATTAACTTCATCCTGTATACTAATAAGACTCACATTAAGCTGGAAGACTTTGGAGGCTCAGACGGATAAAAAGTCAGCCTCATCTGAACTCTCCCCATAGATAATGAAATTGGTGTCATGACTATCCTCATTGCCACCTCCCGGGTCACTATTATAACTATTAACAGATGTATTCATGAAGCACGATCCATCAAACATACTACTGCTGAGCTGCGAGTTTATACTCACATAACCACTGCTAATCGTTGGTCCAAATTCGAGAAAACTGCAATAGAAAAAATACATTAAAGATTATGCAAATGGTTTTAGATAGTCACCTTTCATCTGCTTAAGTTCCAAAGAACATATGATAAGCACAATACTAACCTTCCTTCAGGAGGAAACTCAGCTAGCAGGTAGAAGTCAGGTCTTTCCCCATACAACAGATTTGTAGGTATAAAACTGAAGGTAGCCCATATGACTAAGCCAAACAACATAATTGAATGGAAAATTTACATGTAGAGGATGAACTATCTTAGGTCATAACATATGAGGCACCAATCTTCTTAGAAGCTAGACATTCCTTGTTGGACACGTCCTGTTTGCAGTCCATGAAGTTAATAAAAACAGGTAATCATAAGTGGCAACTTTGACAGTAATTCACTAGAAAGCATCAAACCCCGAAGTTCTAGAACACAAGGTTTTGGAATATAATAGACATGATGGGAAGAGTCCTACTCATAAAAGAATAAGATATATTTTCTAATGATATAAGTTTTGAAATTTACTTAATTATATATTACGTATAATTTGCGATCAAAGTTCAAATAATTTGACCATTGATTAGTCAAAACATGACACATAATATGAGATGGAGGGAGTATATTGGTAGTCGCAAGGGACATATCCACTTTAGTTTCTAATAATAATCCAACTATTCCATGGTCTGATCTTGTCCCCGTGAACATTAGATCTTGATTTGAAAGAGCTTCAAATTTATGTTTATGTCTTGACCTATGAATAGAAGCTTGACTTTTTTCTTCACTTATAGGCTTACAATTGCCTATGAATAGAAGCTTGACTTTTTTCTTCACTTATAGGCTTACAATTGAGTATCTGTTCTAAGATATTTTCAGGGTAAGTCAGAATTGAATCTGACCCGTGACAAATGAGGATAAATTTTTAACTATTTGAGCTATCCAATGACTGGACTTTGATTACAAAATTGAAAGGATTAATGTTTATGTTAAGTTTCTCTGTTTCTGTGTCAAAAACGAAAACAAACTTATTTTTGTGATTGAACATTGTATCTGATTCCTGCAAATATTGAATCTTTGTGTTGGAAAAAAGATTAATAAGACTATTTGACACGGTCCTAAAATTTCGAGGTTTTACAAATTTCTAAGACTCAGTTTAATACTCCCTCAAATTTTTAATAGTCATTTGACTTTTCTGCTCTCATTTCTAATTATTTTGATCGCATAGTTAAAATAATTTTTTTTTTAATTTTTTTCTGAATAAAAATATATATCATAAATTTTTATTTACAAAAAAAATGTTAATTTTTACTATACAGTTAATGAATCTTGAGATGTGTGTAGAAAAGTCAAACAACAAATAAAATGAAACAGATGGAGTATTAAACATGCAAATGTCAGCAACCTTATAAAGCTTCCAAATTTGTTAAATAATTCAATATTTTGCAATAGGTAGGGGTTTCTTTTTGTTTGGCTCAAATATGCAAGAATGGCACGTACTGTCACCTCAGCAAATTCTTAGGATGCTATCCAGCATTTTTCACAACTCAATGACAGTACCTTGTGCTTCTTAATGGCATTAATGGCCTAGTGTGTAGTTCCAGGTTATAACACATAGTGTAATTTCGTGATGTAGATCTTTTGTGTAGCTGTCATCCGCTATTTAAGTAGTTTCATCCAATTATTATAGATGATAAAATTTAGAGGTTCATGTACTGGAGAATTTTATGTCACTTTTCACTTTCGTACTTGAATAGCCTCAGGTAAGCCGCTAATAGAGAAGTAACAAGCTAAACTAATTGCAACAAATGATCATGACCAGTATCCCAGAACAATGATAAACTACAAAGCAAATGCATACTCCTCATTAAAAAGAAAAAAGAGAAAAAGAGCAAATGAAAACTTTTTTCTCACACATTTATGATACAACCAGATAGTACCTTAACTAGTACCAGAGCTTTAAAATCTTGCAGCGTTAGAGAGTTCAAATTAGGGCAATTTTGTACTAAATCAGTGCATGCAGGTTGGTGACAATTTCAGACTGTCATCTCTACCTACATAGAAGACAATGAAGGTAAGACTAAAATATGAAATATTGATAGTCACATGTTTAAAGCATATTACCCATTTTTGAAGATTCGAAAAAGAGACGTTCTATCACATGACAATGATTGCTGACCGACTTCAATGTTTGCCTCAAGTCAACGTGTTTCCCCAAGAATAGATTTATATTTCAAACTATAGACTTCAACTAAAATAAAAAATAAATGACTAGCATGACTCATGAGAAAATGCATTCAAGTTGCAAGATCTAAACTTCAAAAATAAAAGATGCACAAAGAAATTGCATTATCACAATCATAGACATCAAAACCCTAGTGTATATAGTCCAAACCATAACGGGACATCAAAAAACTACATAAATTAAATGAAAAACCAAGAATGAGTGAATCAAAATAATATGGCATAATTATTATCATTGTTGTTGAAAATGAAAGTTACAGGCCAACGACCAACGACTTCCGGATCAAGGAGAAATGGACAGACTAATAATGCTTCAGAAAGCATTGTGTTGTCCACCCGTTCAATGTTATTAAGGTGCAACCTTCTTAACAGAGCCCTTACGGTTTAAATAAATTCAAAACAGTTCAAAAGACTACACAAGTAATTATAGAACATATTTATTTTTGCTCAAGAATTGAACGGTACCCTGGGGCACCACCGTCCAAGCTCAATAAAATTAAGCACGACCGCAAAAGAATACTGGATTCCTTCCCTTGTCTTGACCTCTTATCGTTCCATAAAAATCTTGATACATGTGGGAAATTCCTTGTACTATAGATATATGTTTGAGAAGAACCAAAAGATGCAAATGGACCAGATACCAGACCAAGTTTTATAGACCTCAATTAAGGGATAATGATCAAAATATAATGTGGTTAAGTACACATCAGATGAATTGACACAGTATAAAAGTAGCACAGGTCAATATAACATAAAAAGTGGCTCACAAAATTTTAATGTTAGAGATGATCGAGCAAGCTAATTGTTTTCAAGATAATCAAGTTGCATGAATTATTTAGAAGGCAGTTCATAATGACATTTGCAACAACCTAAATCAGTTTATTCACCCGGAGATTCTAAAAATCAACTGGGCTGAATTTATCAGGATGCTGAATGAGAATTAGAGTTCAATCAGTAAAGCTTGATACTCGTTCATGTTCCCAATTCTAACACGACTATTACCAATGTAGCATGGAAAAGACTTGTATGGCTAATATAAATAAGGTAGTCTTACCGAAGCGCTTTTCCAGCTTGGTGAATCGTTGTGGATACTACTAGATTATTATTAACTTTTGGTATTATTGTCAAGAAGTCAATACTGGAGTAACAGATTGGATCCGATGCGCACTTGCTGAAAAAGGGAACATGTTGCTGCACCATAACACACACTTTGAGTGTCGAACATCGAGAAAATCTGAAAACAAGCAATATCATAAAGTTAAGAGACATATGTGCATCATCAAACACTTAAAACAGGAAAGGAAAACCCTGCAAGCAAAGTATTCTCTATCATTACTTCCTTGAATGGAACTCCACTTTCAACATAGATTGAAAAAGAAGTCTGCAATAACTTAAAAAAAGATGTAGAAAATGTAGTACTAGCAATCGTGTTATAAAACTGAGTTAGGCATATAAAAACTGCATTTTAATTAATCTAACAAAAGATATCATTATAGTTGAAAATGTAATATCCGCTGAGCTATCCAAAAGATATCTCTCGCAACACCTAAAGGTTCTGGGGAAGAGAGACAAGTCAAGTCATCCTTACTTGAACTACACTAGATTTATTCAGAAGGAGCAATTGCACACCATTAACAAAACAAATTAAAGCACAAAAATTTGAAATCCGTACACCAGAAGCAACGCATCATGATTATTCTTTCTACCACAACATATCTCATGATCAAATTTTTTTCGACTTTCCAACTACAACTGGGATCCGCATCTGAATCCAAATTCATTTGTACAAATTTTAGAAGCACACAATTAATGTAAAGTAGGATTCAAGATCATCAACTGCAACACATATAATTTTTTTCTTTTTTTTTGTAATTTGTCACCATATTATTGAGTTAATTATATCTGTTAGAAAATAATGAACCAAAAACTAGGCAGAGGGGGTGAATGACTAGTTCGAAACTTTCAAACTATTTTTAAAAACTGGAAAATCCAAGAATGAAATAAACTCTAACAACTTAAAACATGTAAAATACACAGAGATTTAAATTAATTTACTTTATACATATAATAAAAAGATATTGTTGATACGGCTCATAAGGAAAACAAAGTTATTTTTCTTAGTTTTTTCTCAAGAACGATTTCTTGAATTTATGATTTACCAGAGAGAGAAAATATTATAAGATATTTTTGCTCAATGTTTCGCACAACCAAAAATTGGATGTGCACAATATAAATACAATTTGTACTACTCAGTGTGCACACCCATTTACAATGAGCAATCATATCATGCTAGGGGACATGTAGCAGCTTTTTGAGAACCACTTTATTTCATTATTCACTCCTGATCTTCTACTGCTTACTTTTTTTTCTTTCTCTCCAAGTTTGGATGTATACTTGACACATGTCCAAGGACCATCTTCATGTACAATATACAGTAGTGATGTTTTTTTCATTTCTGGTAAGTTTTACCTTCATTTGTCTTATTGTGAAGAGGCCGAGTGAAAATATCGTGAACTCCATTTCACTTGACTATACTATCCAGTTTACTTTAGACTTCTCGATATAGTATAATTATGCACTTCACGATATAATCTTTCTTGACTTCTCGGTGTAGCACAAAATTAGGTTTCCCGATCTAGAACAAGTTTGGACTTCTCAATATAACTAAAACTTAAACTTCACGGTATGGCTATAAACTAGACTTCACTATATGGCTTTAGTAGACTTCATGATATAACTCTTCTAGATTTCACGATACAATTATTCTAGACTTCATGATTTTGAATTTAAAGAATTTATTCAACTTATTGTTCTTCTTTCTTCAGTATGATACTTGAACAATCTTCGTTGAACTTCTACCAAATTGATTTATTCTATAACTATTATGCACAAGATTGTTGCATGATTTATCTTAAGCTCTTATCATTATAAGCTATCTAGAGAACTAATAAGACAAGTACATTGAAACCTATCACTAATTCAATTGGTAGAATTCCATTTGGTTATGCAAAGTAACATCGTAACTTGAGTAGGTTTGTTCTGATGGTATAGACGTGTCATATACCTAACAGTCACTATGTGCCTTAAACATTTTCTTAAAAATCAATTTTGTTACAAAATTTTTTATAAATATTTTGTTGTCCTTAGGATATGATCATTTAAGATATAATGAATAGAATGTAAACCGATTTGACGTCATTCCATTATTTATTATTACCGTTAATATATGAGTTGTAAAACGCAAATTCAAGTTAAAGATGAGTGGTGGCTCTAAATGGCCATCTCAAAAAACTAAAAGCCTAAAATGTCTAGATCCATCATACATGCCTTAAATACCGAGCAGATACGTATGTCTTACATGCGTGTTCGGGAATACGCATTTCAGACATGTGCATTACCGTGTCTTTTCCTTAATTTACTTGCAAAAGCAAAAAAAATATATAAGGGATACGCATCTTGAGTATGCCTATCCGGTGATACTCATTGCATAAATACGTATCCTTTGCTAATTTTGAATAAAATTAACACTGGATACGTATTCTAGAAATGCGTATCATGGGATATGCATTTGTAGAATGCGTGTCCGTTGTGAATTCGGAAACTCATTTCCCAAGTATGTATCTCATCGGTAGTTTGGGCCATACATTCCAGATCTGGGTATTTTGGGTCGTTGATACTGAAATGTGGGTATTTTGGTATTCTGAGGGTTGTAAAATTTTAACTTTTCAGTTTCTAAATCATAATAATAATGTTTAATTTTTATTTAATAATTATAATTAACTTTTAAATTTTAACAAAATAAAATTTGAAATAAATATTATGTTTGATGATCTACTTAATTTATATGTATACTTCACTTGAAGAATTTATTTAATTTATTGACATAATTTTTATTTTTGTATGTATTTAATGGGAAGATTTTTTAATAAAAATATTTTATGTAAAAGGTTTCGTTAATAAGAAAATTTTAACTTATTTTAAATTAAATGGGTAAATTCATAACTTGAAAATCATTTTACCACAGTTATTTGCCCTTGTTTCGATAATAATTTTTTTAAAATGATTAGTAAATTATACAAACTAATATTTTAGTTTACGTAAAAATTAAATCAAGAAAACATGATTAACAAATAAGATATAATTTATCTAATAAAATAGTAAAATAGACTAAAAAATCAATAGATGACAAAGATCATAAACTAAGGATTGTGCAAGAAGGTTTGTTGTTTATTACATATAATAACACAAATTCACTTAAATTTAGCAAAAGTAAATACATGTGATACTTTTCTTATTTTTTTAAAAGATATGGATTAAATTCTTATTTTGTAGTTCTTTATTTTATTTTTTGCGCTTGATTAACTTTTAATATAATACACATTCATTTTATCAACTCTTATCGTCATTAATTGGCTTATAAATGACATGCCTAAATAAAATAAATATGATATTTTTTTCTAATGACCTTTTGGCTTTGTACTACTACACCCGTAAATTATAAAATTTAACATAGTTCTTTTTCGACCTTCGAGTATAAAATTTGTATTATCAAACTCTTTTTCCTATTTTTAATTATTCTGTGAACAGTCTTAATTATTTATACCATTTGACCCGCTTGAGGTATTAGTTTTATATAATTTAGCCCTTGAAAATATAAGTTATACTATTAATAATCAAATGTGTTTTTTTACTTAAACGCATTAAAATAACCTCCTTCTATATATTTTTATGAATTTTTTATTGCGTAATAAAATAATGTGACTAAACTTTTGTGCAAAACAAAAAATATGAAAAAATAATATCTGAAATTAAGAATTTGACCCCTGAAAATGGGTAAAAGAATTTTTTTTTGTATAAAAGCGAGTTTTTTTTTATTATGCAATGGTGTAATTTATAAAAATAAAAATAAGAGTTGATAGGTATGTAATGACATATAGCAGGGTCCGAAAGGAACAAAAATTAAATGTATGGAATTATGGGTTCAGTAAGGGCAAGGTCATTTAGTCGTTATTTTATAAAATCTATTACTTATATTTAAAAATAATATAATATACATGCATATATAGGATTTATCATCTATACTATATTATAATAACCGGAATGGGGTATAATTTGGTATGCCTTTTTTTGGTCGGTATGTCTTTTTTTGGTTGGTTTGTTTATCCCAATTTATAACCGTCGGATCTTTTTAATCAAGTGATCATGACCATTAGATTCAAATACTAAAATAATATACACTACTCAAACTCTCAGGTTCGAATCCCGCCAACAACAAATATTTACAAATATTTATATTATTATTTATACAATACTAAAACTCCCAGGTTCGAACACCACCAACAACAAAAATTTATATTATTAACTATACCCTACCCAAGATTCAGGTTCAAATCATGTCAACAACAAATATTTATATTATTATATATAAATATACTAATAAGGTAATGATCAAAAAATATATATTATAATTTTAAATAATATCGCACGAGTTGTAAAGTTAGTATATATTAAACGTAGATATAGTTAATTAAGAGACACTCACACATTATTTATAATAAAATGTCTAATATTAATGTGAAATCGATTCATATTAGCTACCATAAATTTAAAATAAAATGTTACCTAATTTTAAAACTGTAAATACTTTTTCATAACAATAATATTAGAATCTTTTCATGTACATATTCATGTGGAAAACAGATGGCTTGTTGGTGTGGAAACAGCTATTAAGTCGATTTGGTAAACAGATGGCACGCACATTACATTATATAATTAATAAATAAATGAGAGACGCGACCATCTTAAATAGCATACTCATTTTTTTGTTCACCAATTCATTATCGAGCTTTCTTTTGTTACTTGATATTGTCTTCTGCATCTTAAAAACTCTATTTTTTCTTTTTAATTTATTCTACTTTCCTTTTCCTTCCTTTCCAATTGTCCATCTTACCTTTTATCTATGATTGACCTCTCCATATTCGATCTTATTTGGTCGACAATCTATAATTTGACTCATATCTCACTTTGTGTCTGGTGTTGTATCATGTTGACTAAGTACAATGATCGTAATTGTCGAAATCGGAGTAACATAACCGCTAAAATGTTCAATATCCATAATTTTTCAAGAGAAATTGGTAAGTTAGTGTTTATGTTAATTTCAAACAAATAACAAGTAAGTGTATATGTACACTCACACACAAATACACTCATTCAGATGCACATATAAGGGGAATAATTTATCGAAATTGATGGATATCTAGTACTTTTAAATAATTCAATTATATTGAATTAATTAAATTTAGTTTTAGATTTCATGTGAAATTGATCCAAAATGAACCTTCAATTATCAATATCGATTTTGGATTTTCAGTTTGTATAAGATCTGGATCAACATAAATCAGTCTAGAACTATAAGTTAAAAATTTGTTATAGAGCGGTGCTAGTTTCCTCAAATTTTTTTATAATAACGTGGTATGACACATGGAGGATTTTGATTTGGGAGCATATTTACACACCCATGGTACCATATTATTATTAAAAAATCTTACTATCTATACATTGAAACATCAATATTTGGAAAAAAAATTGGGGTATCTAGCATTTTTTTGTTATATCACAAATTTTGAGTCATAATTGATTTGATTTTTTTCCAAAAAATACCCGTAGCTAATATTTCTAACACATTTACACTTGATTCATAATTTTTTTATTCAATCAGTTATAAATAATTTCATATATTGTTTGCAGTAAACAATGAAGAAAATGCTCCATAAAGTTCGAGGATCACATCCAAATGTCGGTTGTTTTATTGGTAATATTATTTATAATTATTAAATTTATGTTATACTTATGTTTGTTACATGTGCTTCTTACTCAAGAAAGTCTTGTAATTTTATCTTAGAAGTTCCATATCTAAAAATTACAGAGTGCCAATATACTAGTATATAAATATCTATAATATAACCTCTAACGAGTGTATAATATTTCTAAGATTAAAGTTTGATTGCTACCCGATATAATTGATTATATATATATTGGTTTATGGTAATTTGTTTGACAAGGTAGAGAATGTCATGTATAATTAATCTTCCACTCAAAGTTAGATAAATTTTAGATTGGAATTGCCACCAAAATATATGTGTTTACATCTTTTTTTTAGTTTAATTTTATATAATCAAATATGCTTGTATTTATATTTCATTCTTATATAAACATTTGATACCGTTAATTTGTAATATCTTCTACTTTCTAACACACGTATCGTATCACTCAAATTCAATTGATAAAAAATTCTAAATATTATTTTGTTATATTCCTAAAATTGCAAAGAAATCTTATTGCATATAAGAATAAATAAGAAATTTTATTGCTAAGAAATATTATTGAAACTTGTAGATGATATTTTGCATAGTACCCCTTGTTACGGCACCATCTTTGAGCACAAATATCAGAGAATAATAAGTTAGATAAAAATGATATTTGTTAAAAATTATTTGATTCTTGCAAATTACTTATTAAATTATAAAAATAATTCATTAAAGTAAAGATCTTTCATAAAAATTTGTTGTTGTATTTAAAAATAAATTGATGGGATAAATCTTTAAAAAGTGTTGGCTTGAAAATAGTTTGAGGGGTCGATTTGGGCTTTTTTTAAAAAAATATTAGCAGCTAAATCTAGCGAAGGTATCATATGTGTATTAGGTAACTATTTTGACAACTTTTAAACCATGTCCTCCAATTTGTAACTCCTTATGAAAATGAAAAAGAATTAGTTGTATGAATCCAAATTAGAAACTATTATGAATTATAATGTATCATTAATTCAAAATCTTAAATTTATATTTAATTCATGATTTGTATTTATTGATTGTGGTATCACAAATGTTATAACCCAGAAATATTAGCCGAGTATTGTTTTTCTGCACAACATAATAATTTTTTTATAGCTAATACAATATTTTTCTACATATCATAGTGTTTCCTTTTTATAAATTATATTGAGAAATGCTATAATTTCAAAATTCGTTTCTGAAACCGTTCCAGCATAATAAATTGTCAGCATATTATTAAATATTTACTCATAAATAAAATGGATATTTATAGCATTAATATAAATCTCACGAATTAAAAAAAAGACAGGTGTCATTTTTGATAATATTGCTCTTATATATAACCTTTACAAAGTAATTACTATGCAGGGACTGGATTGAAATGTTACCGAAACTTTGATACTAAATGGTAGACCTGGTGAAATATAGTTTTGGTTTAGTTTTGGTTCTTTAATATGGATTTGGTTTGGTTTTGGAACCAAAACCATATATTAACTATATTTTTTTAGAATTTGGTTTTAGTTTGGTTTGGTTTTATATGGATTTGGATTGAAATATGGATTTAATTTTATTAAATTGAATTTTAAAATTAAATACATACATCCGTTATGTAATAGAGACTTATTATATATCTAATTATTTTAATTTGTTGAACACATAGCAAACATATAATTTTTAATTATCAACAACAAATAATTTATTATTATCACGTAAATTATTACAAACAGTGTTCATTTATATACACTTTCACCACATTGACGTACATTTACAAGTGCACTACACAATATTACTATTATTTAAAATAAAAGTGGGTCCCCGGAATAACCCTTACTAGAGAGCTTAGAAAGAAGTGATCTAATACATACATAGTTCAAGTATATTCTTATCCCTCCCTGTTCACTCCGTCAGGAATAAAAAAGTCAAGTAGCGGATAACAATTTGGTTCGTAATATGGATATCACATATTTGCATCCAGATTTATTATGAAATATGTGATTTGTATCCAATCCAAACCATTTACATAAGTGTGATTTTCTGTTGAACCAAATTCAATATTTTGGACCAGATTGGTTTGGTTATGTGGTTTTGGAACCATATTGCGAGCTCTACTAAATGGGTATATTTCGTGATCCATATCTTTGATACTAAATGGGTATGTTTCGTGATCCATATATATCATCGTACACACGAGAGAGAATGACACACTTTCATAGTCCATTTCTCTCTCTGTGTGTCTCTCTGCCGCACACACTCTCTCTCTCTCGCTTTCAATGTCCCTTTCTCTCTGTCTCCGTGTCTCTCTCTCCCTCTCTCCACTTTCTCTCTCTCTCACTTTCATTGTCCCTTTCTCTCAGTCTCCGTGTCTCTCTCTGCCACTCTCTCTCTCCCTCTCTCCACTGCATTATCAAGCATAAACCCTTATAATAGATTTGTACTTCGATCACTTTCCTGATTCTATAATGGGGAATTTGCAAGAATTAAATGCTTTTGAAGATATATCATTTGATTTCAAGTCATAATATCATTTCCAAGCTGCACCCAATTGTTACATTGTATTCAACAAGGTTCCAAGTCTATCATTTTCTCCGAAGATTGTTCAAAAATCTAGGTGGTTTAGCCAAAAAATTTCTAGCTAAAGATTTATGATGTTTTTTGATATATGGGATATCTATGATCTAAAACTTTTTTTTTGTGAATGTGCAGGTTGTTGATTGTCTTCTGAATTGGAAATATAACTTCTGAATCAATTCTCATATTCAACTACTAAAAAAAGAAAAAGTATTTGGACATTAATAAATTATAATAACTGATCATAAATTATAAGCTTGTAATTTTGGGGTGAAAAATGATTTTTGGTAACTATAATTTTTTTATAACATAAATAATGAGTCTTTTTGTATTATTTCAGTGACGGCTGTGACTTACCCATTACAAGCACTAAGCATTTTAGGTGAAAATGGTGACAATTATGAGAGAACACCATATGATATTGTCTTAGCAGACGTGCATATGCTAGTTATGGACGGCTTCGAATTACTCCGTCTCATTCAAAAGGATTTTAACATACCTGTAATATGTAAGTTCCTATACAAGCATAATTTTACCTTGAAATTGTTGAAGATTCCTTCTAAACAAACTTGGGAGAATTGCAGTAATATCATCAGACAACAGCCCCCAGACTATATCCCAGGGATTTAAAATAGGGGCGCCAGCCTACTATTTAAAGCCTATAAAGGTTGAAGACCTTGCACAGATATGGCAGTACATTGAGTTGTGGAAGAACTACAAAATAGACGCCGGCAGACCCAGCGCTCAAGCAACTATACCAACAAGTATTTGCTTTTCATCTGCAAATACCACGGAGGATCAGCAGAGCGGTACTTTGCATATATACATTCTTTAATTAATCATATATACATTCTTTAATTAATTACAGATATACATCCTTTAATTAATTACATATGAATAATAATAATGATGATATGTGCTCATGATTTTATGTTCACAAACAGGAAAATGAAAACTAGGATTGATTGGACCCCGAACCTCCACACCCGCTTTGTGAAAGCTATGCTTATTCTTGGTTCAAAAAGTAGGTTATACATCTTTATTTATATTAACAAAGAGTATACTTCTCTCTCTTGAAATAATATGTTGGGATTCTGTACACATTTAAATATGTCTGACCAATATCTAAATTTTTTACAGGAGCTATTCCTAATAGTATTCTCAAATTGATGAATGTGCCCGGGCTAAGTCGTGAACAAGTGGGAAGCCACTTGCAGGTTATACGAAAATATAGATTATAATTTCATATATATATTTGATAGGAAAGAAATAGAATTTTAAGCGGATAATTCATACTCTTATTTACATGCAAGATTCTTATTTTTTTAATTGAGAAATGCAAATAATATGAAATTTTGGATTATTAATATTATTATGCAACTAACCTCCAAAATGCAGAAATTTAAGAAATTTCTAGGGAAGATTTTAGATGGCAAGATAAGTATGGAAGGATCATCATCAAAGAACTGGATTGATTATGGTTATTACTCAAGCATTTTAGGTGGAAATCCTAATAGGATATTAATTCAACAACTTTTTGAACAAAGAGCCACCGGGGGAAACTGGTCACCTCGCATTAGACCTCGTCTGCCCTTACCACCATATAATGAAGCTGGTATTTACATTAATTAATTACTTCATAATAAAAATTAAAGATGTAAAACATGTATCTTGCTTACATTTTAATCTCTGAGATAGTATACAAATAATTTTCTATATAATTGTGAATTTGATTTGGTCTAATGCAAGTCTTGTTCAATTATTTGTCACAGAGATGTGCGTGCGATGTTTTTTTTTATTATATATATACATGCGTATCTGGAATATTTGATGTAATAGATATTTTTTCCAAGAGATTATCGTAGTTAGGGATTTGTGACTATTTTGAAGTTGGTTTAGTATTCTTATTTTCGAAGCATTGTCGGTAATGTGCTATTCAGATAGTATATATCCGAGTTAGCAAAAAAAAAGAGATAATATATTTCTATGTTGTTCAGATAGTATATATTTGTCTTGCAGCTATGAATAGTTAAAAGTCATAGATTTGGCTTGTTGTTTCGTTTATATGAAACTATGCTTATTTAAGGAGTATTTTAAAGTCTACTTGGGCAGATGTTAATCTTGGTGTGTGTATAATGTATATGTTGTTGCATCAGACTATTTTGAATGCCATTAAGTATATTTACCTTTAATCTGAGGTCTGTGTTGTCTAAATTACTCTTCAATGTGCGATTTGGTAACAACAAATATGTGTCGTGGTGTGGACAATAATAAGCCAACTGAGGTGGCAACAGTTTGGTGGGATTTGAGTTTTGTATCTAGTGGTTATGTGAAAACCGTTTTTGACCCAAATAAATACAACTCGGTTCAGACCGTAGAAATGAGTACTCGGGCAGAGTAGCCGACTTTTACAACACTGGTACATATGCCTATCGTTTTTGTACTGATTAATCATTAAAGTATTACTACTTGAAAGACTTATTTTACTGCAATTAAGTATTTTAACTTTTAAGACATTACTTTATATTAACTTGACATCTAAGGTTATGTTCAAATTTTCATTTTCACTTCATATTCGTGTAAAAATTAAATTTCATTGAGGCCATTATTTCTATATGATGATGTGATATGGATATCTTTCATCGAATCATAACTACGCTATTGAGTTAATGACTAGTAGTAGTAGGTCTGTCAGTGACCAATTTGAGTAGCAAGAAACTAGAAGTTTCAAGATTACATAATGTCAATTCATTAGCTCTTAAGTTATCAACTAGTAAGTGGTCATTAGGAGATTGCTTTAACCAAGTTGAATGCAATACTCAGACTATTGACATCTCAACTAAACAAAATACACTAATATTTTTATAAATATCTTGTGCAAGAACATGGGTTCAAGTATAAATTCCATTATTAATTTTGTATAACAGTTGCTGCATTAGGCTTCTGTTATTGCATCTCAAATTTTCCAGCACTTAGTTTCACTAATTTTATCGTCCTTCGGACTTTTTCTTCTATGATGTGAATAGATTTCGCAAAGTGATCTTGTTGCAATTTGATACTTTTAATATCAGGTTAAGCTTGTTAAGTGCGTCGTGCAGAATATTGTGGTGGATATATCATTCAATCAAGTAGGTGGACTATGTTCACTCTGCTTCCTGGATGTAGTAAGTCTCATTGAAGTTAGTTTTACGAATTATATTTCTTTTAAATAGGCAATAATTATTTTTATTCGTGGATAGGTTGATTACATCATTGGCAGGAACCATCTATTTAAGCACAGTATATTACTAATTAAAGCCTGGTGCTACTATGAGAGCCGTATTCTAGACTCTCATCATAGATTAATCTCTATATACGCATCGGAGATTTTAGTTTTATACATTATTCAAGTCTTCCACTCATCATTAGATGGCCCATTAGAAGTAAGTACTCGTGGATTTATTGTTGGATCTTTACTATATTATTATCTCCCATAAAATTGACTCTGTCAAATTTTAGGTTTTATATAAATGTATTGACTACTTCAGAAAATTTGATTGGAAAAACTACTGCATTACTTTATGTGGTCCAGTTCGTCTCTCATCCTTGTCAGAATCTGGAAGTGAGAAACATATCTTAAATTTCTTATTCAAACACACACTCTATTTCACTCATCAATTAAATATGACAATATTTTATTATATACAGCTTGGATACCTGAAAATATTGGAGGCCATATGTTACTATCTGAGGCATTCTACAGACACTGCATGGACATGTATTTCGTTCCTTTGAAAGAGGTTGAAATGCAGACACGAATATTTCCTAGAAAGCACCTGAACATAATTGATCCACTTAAGGAATATAACCTGGGCCGAAGTGTCAGGGAAGGTAGAACCCCTCTTCTTCAGCAACTCCGGTTCCAGTGGATGCGTTTGAATTGTTTAAATTTTCACGTTAAACACTAATGAGATATGCATCTTGTCATAAATTTATGTCCTCAACTCACGAATAAAGTATGAATTTAATCACCCCGCCTCACTTTTGAAGCTAATGCAAAAAGTGCGTGGCTCTTTTAAATAAATTTTTTATTGGATAATCATACGCAACACCCCTTGTCCTTTTGCAGGAATTTTTTTTCGAATAACAAGTGCCTTTACATTTGGGGCTAGGAAACTTGGACAAATACTTGTGCATTCAGGAGATAGTATAGCTATTGAACCCCCGATTTTTTTTAATACATTGAATAGGCATGGAAGTGGACATCATCCTGATGTTCAAAATGCAGTCCATATCTTGGCTTCCACCCCAACTAACCACGCAATTTTCAACGAGTCAAACAATGAAGGCGAGGTAATTTATAGTTGAAAATATGCATATTTTTTGTGTAGATGGAGATAACTAACCTATTCATGTTGGTTCACTCCAGGATGCAGTCTACATCTTCCCAACATCAGATACTCCAAATAGGCAGCAAACAGGTAACAGAACATTTGATGAGATTTTACAAGAACCCGAGGAAGGCACTAATATCATTCCTGACCTGGGTAGTGAGGCCCAGAGACATGTTGGAACAATAGATGTTGTTTCAGTTACATATTCTAGTGCCTTGTCCAATGAGTTATTTAATACTGAGAGCAGTTTGGCCTGGACAAACAATGTCACTAGTCCTGATCCTTTGGACTTAATGTTAGATCTTCGTGGGAGCTTTGAGACTCAATTTAATATATTGCAATATGGTCGGTGTTTCTATTTGTTTGGCTCAAATGTGCAAGATTTACCGGTACCTCCACTGCGACCTTTATTTCAGAGTGCACATTCTTTAGATGCTATTCAGCGCTCATCTCTACTGAATGAGTTTCCATTTGGAAGAATTAATAGCTTAGTCCGTGATCCCAGGTTCTACCCTGTAAACTCAATGCTTGTGCCTCATGCTTCTTATGGTTTTGAAAGGCCCGGGCAGCGTGGAACTGGAACGTTTTTCCCTATCTTGGTTTGTACCTTTTTCGCCTTTAGATTATTGCATTTTAATTTATGTTGGTACCATGAAATGGATTTTACATGTGCTTATGACTAGGAATCTGTAGTCCGAGCCTGATAGTTCTATTTTGGAAGAGGTTAGCCTCATATTTTCTAATTTATTTATTGTTTTTTAGAACAGGCCCCTACGTGGTTACAGATCATCATCGGTTGAAGGAATGATTCAAGCACCAGTGAGGTCCTTCCATAACATTGTCCAAACAGTTACATCTGGTGGATTCCCTGCAGGTCAAAGTGGTGGGTTGCCTAGTTATTCATATGCAAACTACTCTGCTTCATTGGGGAATTCTAATGGTTCACTCACGCAAGACTATGGAATTCTTGTACCTGGCCCCTTTCATGCACAACGTATAATATCTTTTTAAGGGAGCAACATGCAGCCAAGACCTGCTTCTTCCTTCCAACCAAGTACACCTTTTCATGGGAGCAACAGACAACAAAGACATGTTTCTTCCTTTCGACCAAGTACACCTTTTCAAGGGATCAACAGACAACAGAGACCCACTTCTTTCTTCCCACCTAATGTTCAACCTTGGAACAATTCCAGGCATAGATAGTCCTAAAGGTGTAGCTGGTCTTGGAATGTAAGGTATGAAATTCCCCTGAAGCTGCAAAAGAACATAATTTTAGGTGTTGTACTTCCGGGACATGAAGATCTGGACTGTCATCATTTAACCATATAAAAGATGACATCCCACGTTTCTTTAAACCATATTATTTCCATCCTTAAACCTCATGTTCATCAGCTTTCGGAATCGAAAAGTTATATTTTATGAACTTGTCTGTTGGAAGGTAGACTCCAATGTTGCCTAGAGCTTGTAAGCGTCTTCTTCTTCTGCAACATGATGGTACTCTGAGTCATCAATCCATCGACGAATAAGACTGATAGTTTTCATGTTCATCTTCTTCCAAGCCACATTAGATTTCTCTGTAGGCTTGACCCCTTTCAGCTCCACTGGATCAAATAAATCTTTACTGTAAAGAAGATCTTTGATTTTGCTTTTCCACAACGGATAATTTGAAGCTATTAAACATATCATTATACTGGATGAACTCTCCATTTCCATTTACCAAAGACTACAGGAATCGTCACTTAGAACCGCACAAGTTGGCCAGGAAAGTGGATGTGTTTGGGGAGCTTTCCATATTAATACGGCGCAGAATCAGAGAACCACTGCGCACAAAGCACTTTCCTAGTCACCAATAATGTGGGCCCAGCTCTGATGCCAATTGTTAGGAATTCCCGTTTCCCGTCTTTGCATAAATAGAACCTGAGAATTATCACAGACAATAATATGAACAGATCAATAATAATCAAGAAAGATGAACACCAAGATTTATAAGTGGAAAACCCCCCTTAAGATAAAGAGGTAAAAACCACGGGACCAACTCCGAATATTTCCACTATAATGATAATAATTGTTACAATATTCTCTCTCAAGTTTATGAAGTAACACTTGAGTTACAACCGAATAGTAATACAAAGATTCCTTATTCCTTCGGTACTGGACCGGATAACTTGGACAAAACAGTCCTTTCGGTACTGGACTGGATTGTTAGTGTTTGTGCCCTAGAGACAACACTATGATGTTTTAGTTTAAGAAATTAGGATTATTAATGTTCATGTTCTATCGATTATTCTCTTTATAATTTATTAATTCTTAATTTACTTTGATATAAATGTTAGATTAATAAATGTCCTTGGAATATGATATGCAATTCTATATCTCTAAGTACGTGACTTAGAAATGAGATTATGGGAATAGTATCAATATTCCTAAAGGTCCTTAGTCGAGTATTATTATTAAGGGAAAATAATAATGCATTAAGACTGGTGTGTTTGTTGACTGATGATCACATCTCATTGATCATAGGTATAGTGATACTAAAGTCAAAAACACAGGAAGATGGATATGTGCATGGTGTTAGACAGACCCAATGTGAGATTCTACATGTTTGTTGTGTCATAATTAATTCTCACAGTGATAATGATGTAATGGTCCTTAGACCTGAAGTCATTATAATTCTATCAAGAATTAATATACATTGATTCCATTAAAAGTTATCCTTAACCAGGTAATGATAAAAGTGGACATTGGGTATATTATGAATTATATGAGAAATATGAATGATCTAGATGGGATTTAACCCTCCTATTTTAGGACTGATATTATTGGCCTCTTATGTGAGCCAGACTATGAAATGCGTGGCCACGCTCAAATGTTGATTTGATATGATAGTCTACTCATTGATCAAGGAAACCTGGATTAAACATTGATGAGGATGACACATTACATGCTTCTAGTTTAATCTATAATATTTGGTTAAAAGAATTATATTACATTGTACATTATTCACAAAATGGTTTAATCGATCACCGATTCAATTATTCTTACTTGGGTAGTAATGATGTTGTTAGGTCACACACACTGTAGAGGGGGTGAATACAGTGTAAAGTACAATCAAATCGAACTTTAATAACTCAAGTAACAGAAAACAAACTTTATTGAAACAATAAACTCTGTTACAGTATGGAACTGTTACCTCTCAGTGATGAACAAATATCACGAGAGCTGTTAGGGTTACAATGAATAATTTTCTCGAATATGATAACACTTCTAGTGTAAACCCTATGTCTGTGTTTATATACTACACAGTTACAAGATAATTGCTAATTGATATGGAATATAATTCTGCTTCCTAAAATATATCAATCAGATATCTTTTCTTCTAAGTATTCTATTCTTCATAGAATTCCTTCTTCATGCATATCTCTTCTTATGTTTATCTCGATCTTCTTTCTTTAATCAGCTACTGTCCTTATCTGAACGTCCTTCAGTACTTAAGTTCTGATATCTATCTTCTGATGATTATCTCCTGATAATATAAGTACTGATATCCTTAAGTCATGACTTCCAGTAAGTACTGATTTATCCTGTTTAAGTAAGATCTGAAAACTAAACATAAATCATATTAGCCATGACATTATCAAATATATCTAACAATCTCCCCCAACTTGTAAATTAGCATAATATACAAGTTTAACAGATATTTGATGATGTCAAAAATATTAATTACAAATGCATGAGAATTAGACTAGATAACTACAACTTACAGTCCTTAAAGCTTTACCAATCTTTAACTTCTGATAACAGCTTCAGTCTGTACAAATATCATAATTTAATCAGTTGTAGATCTTGACTTGGCTTCATCTTCTGATCTCTCTGATGTCAGGAGTTGTTCTGAGATAGTTCTTCAACAAACATTTCTCAGCATATCTAAGTTCATCAATCATCCTCCTTTTAGCATCTTTAAGCCCTGTAGTATCTTTACCAATTTGAAAGATTGCAGCCCTGAGATCATTAATCTTAGCTTTTCTTATATCCTGATCCAGTCTGATCAAATATGCCTTATCAGACTCAAGATTGAATTCCACAGCCCTGTAACCCAGAAAGGTAGTTATAATCTTAGCAGTGTTGGGCGTCATTTCAACTATATCACCCTTGTGATCTCTGTACTTTGGAAGATATGTGTTGTCAGACTTAACAGAATAAAGCATTTTCTGCCTCTGAATCTGATTCTTCAAATTGTTTGCAGCACTTTCTGTTAATCTGTCATTCACTTGAAGTAAGAATAGTACATGCTCCAGTTCTTCAAAATACTTCAATGGAATGGCATTTTGCCTTATATGATAAACCCTACCATATGTCATGAAGTACAACAAGATGTGTTCTTTCAAGTAGGTATGGTAAATCATTTGTACAGATTCCAGTTGATTCAATCTCTCAGGAGTTGCTCCAATACCTGGTTCACTCAAGGAAGTCGGATCATTGGTAGTGTTATGTATTCTTCTTTCATCAGCACTTCTCAATCCAGTTTTATCTCTTGCTTCCTTTCCAGTAACTACTCTTGCTTCAAAACCACTTGCAACAATCTTCAAAGGTTGAGTCTGTTTTGCTTTAGTGAATCCTGGTAGGAGTGTCTTTGATTTATCTTCTGATATCAAGTTAACTTGAGCTATGTCAGAGGTTACTTGCTTCTTCAAAATATTAGAACTTACTGTCTATTGACTCTGAACAACTTGAGCCATGTCAGAGGTTGTCTTAAAAACTTTTCTTGAAGTCAGAGCAAGATCATCCTTTTCATCAGTGATTTCTTCATTCTCAGGAGGCACATAAACCTTGATAGGTTCACCAACTTTTTCTTTACCCTTGGATCTTGGATCTATCTGCGGTTGTGATTTAGCCAATGTTGCTTCAGTATTTGTCCTTTCTTTTATCACAATGCCTTTGAGTTTTGGAAGTGTCTTTTTACCAGAAGCTTCAGATTTAGATGTGACTTTCTCTGATTTAAGTCTGGCTTCTTCTTCCATTAAACTCTCTAAGTCCATTCCTGGATTTTCCTGAAGAAATAACCGTCTAGACATTTCTTCATCAAGATCTAAAAGTTCATCAGAACTTATCCTTTTACCAGTAGCAGAACTAATTCTTTTTCCAATATCAGAACTTGTCCTGTGACTTGTGATTTCAGCTTTTCTTGATGAGAAACCTCTACCTTGACTATGACCTCTACCCATTCCAGAGTTTCCTTGGTCATCCTTTTCATCATCCTTCTCCTTCAGTGTCTTATCAGATGTGCATTTGGACTTAATTACTTTCTCCCCATTTTTGGCATCAGCAAGTAATAGAAGAGAGACAAGCAATTCCACTGAGGCTTGGATTTCATTAAGTTGAGATTGCTGAGAAGCTAGATTTGTCAGAATATCATTAATCTGAGCTTGTTGTTTCTCTTGTGTCTTCTCAATATAAGCAACTCTGTCAAAGGTAGGTTGGAAGAATTTTTTCTTGTCAATCTTCTGAACTTGTTCTTGCTTAATGAATTCTTCCTGAATCTTATGTAACTCTGCATGAGTAGTTGACTGAAGACCTTGTAGATGTATAGTACTCAATGCAGTGACTCTAAGCTGTGTTTTGAAATCATCAGTAATTAACATCTCATCAGCTTTAGTCAAGTGTTCAGCCAGATGTTGTGCAGAAGGAGCACATGTAACTGAGTTCCATTTCTTAGTCCACTCCTGTCCTGCAGGAGTTTCACTCCAAGGCACTGGTGCTTCTCTTGTAAAAAACTTCTTAACAAGTTCAGATTTAAGAACAGTTTATTGAGTGGCATATCCTGAAAGACCTGCTTCATCAGTATCTACAGGTAGAGCAACATCACCAGTCTCTCCAGCATTTGCAGCATCAGAACTTACAGAATCAGTATCTTCTGATAAAACAACCGTATGAGTAGCAATGGAGGCTTCAGCAGCATCCTCTAATTGCTGATCTGGTTCCAAGTTCTGATCAACAGCAATATCCTGATGCTCACCTATATTGTGATCATCAGCATCTAGATGCAGAGAAGGTGTAGTAGATAATTCTGGAGTTTGAACAGCATCAGTAACAGGTGTAGTTGATGGATTAGTTGCTGTTGGAGCTTCTAAGTAAAGTACTTCAGGCACAACCAAGTTCTGGATATCAATATCAGTACTTATGCCTGAATTAACAGGAGATACAGTCTTAGGAGACGCAGATGGTGTGTTGGCTTTTTCAGTAGCAGCTTCCTTAGTTGGAGTTAATGGAGAAGCAGTGGCTTTAGCAGATTCTGGTTCTTGTGAGATCAGAGATTCCTGATCTTCTTCCTTAGCTGCTGCTTCCTCATCATCTGAAATTGGCCTTTTTGCCCTATGTTTCTTGTATCTCTTTGAAGATATGGATTCCTTGGGAGTTTCAGCAACAGTCATTCTTCTAAGCCTTTTGAGAAGCCTAGATCCCCCAATTGCAGAATCCTTCTGAGAAGGAACTTTCTCAGCTTCTTTGACAACAGGTTCTGATGTAGAAACCTGTTCCTCACTGTCAGATTCATCTCTCAAAACATTCCTCCTTCTCTTCTGAGGTGTTTGGGAGACTGTCTTTGTCCTCTTAGCCTTGGAAGATGAAGGCTTCACAGGAGGTGCTGAGGATGAAGGTTGAATTGTCTGTGAAGTGGAGAGATATGATTTGAGATATTGTCTGAGGGTAGGTTGAGTAGTATGAGTGGTATGTGTTGATGATTTTTGTGGTGTTTGAGATGTGGTGGTTGGTTGGACATCAGGATAAATAGATCTGTAGGTATCAGGATCAGCATTTACTAAGATCTGTCTTACAGATTGAGGAATCTGTAAGGATCTAACCACCTTCTTCTTAACATCAACAGTTACCAAATCATTAAAGGCTCGTTTTGTAATTTTGAAAGATGGAGTTAAGTCAGTGGTAGGTTGGGGGTTATCAACACAACAATGATTAAAAATAAGCTGACAAAATCTAGCAAAGTAGACAACATTCCTATCTTCTGTCATCCTATCCCCAATAAAACCTATCACAGCATTTGCAAAATCGAAATGAGTTTGGTTAATGATTGCATACCCGATGTGCTGACTCATTATAGGGATTGCATCAAAGTTGGAACACTTGTTCCCAAAAGCTTTAGTGATGCAGTCGAAGAAGAAGCTCCATTCCTTTCTGATATGAGCCCGTTTCAACTGCCCAAGCTTAGCCAAACTCTGCTCATACCCCAAACTAGCAATGAACTCTTTAAGAGCTGATTCCTCAGGGGTTGAAAAAGTGCATCCTTCTGGTAGATGTAGGGCCTTGAGAATTGTACCAGGAGTTACCCCATATGTAGAATCACCTACTTCGAAAAAAATACTAGGAGTACCATTTTGACCACCATTATCAAAATTTCCAGTTCTCCAAAATGTCAGAACTTGTTGGCTCGAAAAGGTTGAAGGTTGGGTCAATGCATACCCGATTTCACTGTGTGCAAGAAGATCTTGCATAAAATGCAACTCAGACGGAGCTTCCGCATTATCAAGAATTACAGCATAGTTATTTGGAACAAATTTAGCTCCATCAATGATCAAATCCTTAGGTGCCATGAAAATAATCGAGATTTAAGAGTGCCTGTTAGGTGTTTGATAAAATTTCTAAATGAAAAACCAACGTCAGGAGTAGAAAGTGAGTAAAAGCAAATAGAGAGATAAAGTATAAAAGTGAATAAAAGATTAAAAAATCCTCTCTATGTCTTATTTATACTTTGAAAAAAAATATAACCGTTGGACACCTGTCAGACATGTAGTAATAATGAATAGTTAATGGGCACGAGAAAACAGTAATCATTACTTACCCACTTGCAGTTTTTCAAGGAAAAACCGTTCCACTTACCCAGTAATTCCATTAATCAAGGTAAATCAGTTTTAATTCAAAATTGAAACTGTTTCCACTTATTCAATTATTTTTCACTGCAACACCAATATTCTGAAAAAAAATTCGAGTGAGAATGACCAAAATAAATCAAGGGAATAAGTACTGATAACGTAAAATCAGAACTTAATTTAAATTTAATTTGTAATGGTCATCAGAATATGAATATTTATCAGGATTTATCAATGCATTTCAGAACATCTCAGAGACAAGAACTTGCAAAAAAAGAAATTTCATTAATATATTAAGAGAATACATTCATGAAATTTAAATTACATCAGAACTTTTACAAGATTGTCCTAAGCTGCTAAACCTAACATCAATAGCTAATGTCCTGAGCTAAGAAGCCTGACAAAGCTGATGATGAAGAAAAACAGGAAGAAGAAAATAAATTATTTCTTCTTCCTACTCTCGACAAAGAGAATAGCGAGGCGTATTATTTGCTCCTGCTTTCGAAGACGACGAAGGTGAAGTTCTCTTCGAACTGCCAGCAGATCACATTTAATATCCTTTGGAAATTGAATCCAGAGATTATGAGGGATGTTGGCGATAGGGTAAGGAGTTGGAATCCCGTTTAAAAAGACATGTACAGTCTCATCGCCATAGTTGTAAAACCATCAAAATGCAGCCATTTGTGGTGGTGAGTGTAAAACGAGAGTGAGGTTATGATAAAAGAGTTGATGTGAAGGCTGCTGTGAAGTGGTTGTTTTTATAGGCAAAAGAATGCTAGGAGACGCAAAGAAATTTAATGCTGACAGGTAGAATTAACTCTACCTCGTCTCCCCAGACTTGGAAGAAGGAAAACAGTCATTGGAAGTTTAAGTCAGGGTTAATGCGCACAAGTAACAAGTAAAAATTACTGTACGTGTATGTGAACCACTATCCCTAATTATATTGACTGTTAATATTCTACCCAAACATAGTCTGATTTAAAATGAAACTGTTTTTAGATTTTATCCACAAATAAGTCAAGTAAAGAATCAGAATTTAATATGAGAACTTAGACTTATATCAGAACTTAACAGTTATCAGAACATAATTTCTTAACTCGAAAAATGAATGCCTATCTTAGTAAGTCCTCGCACAAATTCTGATTTAGATTCTTCAGAACTTAATTATCAGAACATGCAATCAGAACTTGTCCTCAGAATTTGTGTAATGTGACACAGAAACTGTTCATCTAAAATAACATAGATCACCACAGTAATTTTCATCATTCATATGGAGTGTTTAGTGTGTGCATTAAACTAAATATCAGACAAAGAGTAAAGTCTGATTCACTTCAGTACAGCTTAGAAATAAGGCATAACTAAAACTTTACTAAAAACCTGTCATTATTCTGAAACCTACTATTGAATGAGTTCATGCTTGAGTCCACCTCAACTATTTTGTGCTAATTTTGTGCATCTTTTTAAATTCCATTTTACAGTGGCTTCTCAGTGTAAGTTAGTCATGACTGCTTATCAGAATTTATGCTATTATCAGAGTATTTCTCCAGTAATCATAGAGTGTGAAAAGTCACCAAGAAAATATTTTGCTTTTCTGATGCATATTTACTTAATACCAGCAATGCACTTGGGTCGTCCCTTCCATATTTGTACTCTAGATCTCAAAGGAGTACCTGAATTTTAATCCTTGAATCTTTTATTTTTCTTTTGATAAGAGAGGTTTATCAGCACTTAGTACATTCAACAGATTTACTATCGTCAGAACTTAACAGATGAGAAGCATTACTCTAGTTTGTGACTTAGTAATAAGATAGACAAAGTAAACTCAACTAAGCTCAATATCAGAATTTGCTTGTGTCAATAGATTTCCACATAAATAATTACTTCTAACATGGGATCCCTAGTTTATTGAAGACTACTAGGTCAGCATCTATCACAGGTATCCTCATAGGATAGAGTAGTTACATTAATAGACATATCACTATCAGAGTTTAGAAACTTACATCAGACAACAGTCAGTACTTAAGCAAATTTTCATTTAAGCACAGAATACACAAAGAGAGTAAATTCTGTAAATACTGATCATAAAGTCTGATGCATCATAACAAAACTAAGCAGATTTAGAGAAAGAACTTGAAACCATTCCAAGTTCATTTACCAATCTTGTAAAAGTAGCTTCACACAGTGGTTTTGTGAAGATATCTGCTAGTTGTTGATCTGTTGGAACAAAGTGCAATTCCACTGTACCTTCATCCACATGTTCCCTGATGAAATGGTACCTGATGCTGATGTGCTTTCTCATAGAGTGTTGAACTGGATTACCTGTCATAGCAATAGCACTTTGATTATCACAGTAAATAGGGATTTTGAAATATGTTAACCCATAATCCAGTAACTAATTCTTCATCCAAAGAATCTGTGCACAACAGCTTCCTGTAGCAATATACTCTACTTCTGCAGTTGATGTGGAAATTGACTTTTGTTTCTTGCTAAACCAAGAAACCAATCTGCCTCCAAGAAATTGGCAGCTTCCACTTGTGCTTTTCCTGTCAATTTTGCAACCTGCAAAATCTGCATCTGAGTAACCTATTAGTTTAAAATCTGATTCTCTGGGATACCACAATCCCAGATCAGCTGTTCCCTTAAGATACTTGAAAATTCTTTTCACAGCTGTTAAGTGAGGTTCTCTTGGATCTGCTTGAAATCTTGCACAAAGATAGGTAGCATACATGATATCAGGTCTACTAGCAGTTAGATAGAGTAGAGAGCCAATCATACCTCTGTAATCAGTAATATCTACTGATTTACCAGTATCCTTGTCCAATTTTGTTGCAGTGGCCATGGAAGTGGATGCACTTGAACAATCTTGCATTCCAAATTTCTTCAGCAAGTTTCTGGTGTACTTAGTTTGACAAATAAAAGTGCCTTCTTCATTCTGCTTGACTTGAAGGCCCAGAAAATAGCTAAGTTCCCCCATCATACTCATCTAATACCTTGACTGCATCAGTTTGGCAAACTTTTTGCAGAGTCTGTCATTTGTAGACCCAAAAATGATATCATCAACATAAATATGGACCAGAAGTAAGTCCTTTCCATGGTTGAGGTAGAACAGTGTTTTGTCTATTATTCCTCTGTTAAATCCACTTTCCAGAAGAAACTAAGCTAAAGTCTCATACCATGCTCTAGGAGCTTGCTTAAGTCCATAAAGTGCTTTATGAAGCATGTAGACATAATCTGGATATTTTGAATCTACAAAGCCTGGAGGTTGTTCAACATATACTTCTTCCTCCAATTCTCCATTGAGAAAAGCACTTTTCACATCCATTTGAAAGACAGTAAACTTTTTGTGAGCAGCATAAGCCAAAAATATCCTTATGGCTTCTAACCTAGCAACTGGTGCAAATATTTCATCATAATCAATTCCCTCATGTTGAGAATATCCTTTTGCAACCAGCCTTGCCTTATTCCTTGTAATTATGCCATCACTGTCAGTTTTGTTTCTGAATACCCACTTTGTACCAACAACAGATCTATTCTTTGGTCTTGGCACTAGGGTCCAGACTTTGTTTCTTTCAAATTCATTTAACTCTTCCTGCATTGCTTGCACCCAATCAGCATCTTAAAGAGCTTCTTCCACTTTCTTTGGCTCAGTCTGAGAAAGAAACGAATTGTAAAGACATTCATTCGAAGTACCTATTCTAGTTCTGACACCTGCATCAGGATTTCCAATTATCAAATCAGGTGTATGTGATTTAGTCCACTTCCTTGCAGATGGAAGGTTTTCTCTAGAACTGGATGCTCCCCCATGAACCATGCTGTCTTCATTTTCATTTTCTGGTGCTCCCCCTGAAACTATGCTCTCTGAGTTGGATTCTTCAGAATTTATATTTTCAGAACTATCAGAACTTGGCTTATCAGAACTTGACGAATCAGAACTTGAAGAGCCAAATGTATGTTCTGATGCTTCTTGAGATGTGGTAAGATCTTGAGTATGCTCCCCCTGCATAGGTGCATCTTCCTTTGGCGTAGTCACCACAGTTTCAATAACATCAGAGTTTAATCCATCAGAGTTTGCAGTATCAGGACTTAGATCGTCAGGATTTTCAGTATCAGAATTTGAGTTTTCATTTTCAAATCTCAGCTGATCATGATCAATAAAATCTTCAAGTCCAGTAATCTTCTTGTCATCAAAAGAGACATTGATAGATTCCATGACCACTCTTGTTCTCAAATTATAGACTCTGAAGGCTTTTATGGAAAGTGGATATCCAACAAAGATTCCTTCATCAGCTTTTAGATCAAATCTGGATAGCTGTTCAGGATGAGTCTTGAGAACAAAACACTTGCATCCAAATACATGAAAATACTTCAGATTTGGCTTCTTTTTCTTCACCATCTCATATGGTGTCTTTCCTTGCTTGTTAATGAGTGTTGCATTTTGAGTAAAACAAGCAGTCTGCACAGCTTCAGCCCAGAAATAGGTTGGGAGCTTTGCTTTCTCAAGCATTGTTCATGCAGCTTCAATGAGAGTTCTCTTCTTCCTTTCAACAACTCCATTTTGCTGTGGAGTTCCGGGAGCAGAGAATTCTTGCTTAATTCCATGGTTTTTGCAGAACTCTTCTATTATCAAATTCTTGAACTCAGTGCCATTATCACTCCTTATTGTTTTCACAGAGTCTTTGACCAATTTATCCAGTTGTTTGACATGATCAATCAAGGTAAATGCAGTTTCACTTTTTGTGTGCAAGAAATACACCCATGTGTATCTAGTGAACTCATCTACTATGACCAAGGCATATTTCTTCTTTACAATAGACATGACATTCACTGGACCAAATAGATCAACATGTAGTAGGTGATAAGGCTCAAGAATTGATGATTCAGTCTTGCTCTTGAATGAGGATTTTCTTTGTTTGGCCTTCTGACAGGAATCACAGAGGCCATCAGGAGCAAATACTAACTTTGGCAGTCCTCTCACAAGATCTTTCTTGACCAACTCATTTATATTGTTGAAATTTAAATGAGAGAGTTTCTTGTGCCAATTCCAGCTTTCTTCAATTGATGCTCTACTTATCAGACAGATTGCAGAACCATCAGTACTTGTTGAAATCTTGGATATATAAATGTTACCACGCCTGTATCCTTTCAGAACAACTTTGCCTTTAGATTTACTTACAACTTCACAGTGTTCTTCAAAGAAATCAATATGATAACCTCTGTCACAGATTTGACTTATACTCAGCAGATTGTGTTTAAGTCCTGAGACCAGAGCTACTTCTTTAATGATGACATTCCCAAGATTGATATTGCCATATCCCAATGTTTTTCCAATATTGCCATCTCCATAAGAAACACTTGGGTCAGCTTTCTCCACAAAGTCTGATAGCAGGGCTTTATTTCCAGTCATATGTCCTGAACATCCACTGTCCAGAACCAGGATGTTTTTCCTGTTGCCCTGCAATCACAAAGACCACTAATGATTAGTTTTAAGGACCCAGACTTGCTTGGATCCTTTAGCCTTATCAAGTTTGTTAACATTTGCAGCGGATTTAGCATCAGAGTTTATGTTAACATTTTTCTTATCAGAACTTACATTATCAGACTTTGAATCAGAATTTACACTAGAAGGAACAATAGAAACTTTCTTTAAAGAAGGTTTTATTTGATAATAATCATAGTACAAATTATGATATTCCTTACAAGTATAAATGGAATGCCATAAACTACCACAATGAAAACAAGGATTTTGTGGCTTATATCTAACAGACTGACTCTTAACTCCTGACTTTGAAGGTTAGGAGTTTATGTTCTTATTCTTCCTGTAAAAAGAAGCCAGATGGTTAGAACTTCCACAGTTATGACACATTTTCCTAGGAGCTTTAGGAACAGGTTTATAATCATTGCTTTTATTTACACCTTCCTTTCCATTCCTATTTATCCTAGGTGATTTTACCTTGTTTGCGTTCTGAACATCTTTCATCTTATGCTTAAGCTGCTTATTAGTCATTAAACCTACGTTTACTTCAGCTGTCTTTTCCTGTTTAAGTTTGTCAGAAGTTAATCCCTCTTTAGCTTCTGATTTCTCATTATCAGACTTTACTGCTACAAACTTAACAGGTTTTAACTTTGGCTTTTGCTGAACAACAACAGGCTTAATTTCTACAGTTCCTTTATCACTCTTATTCTCTCCATAACCTAAGCCCTCTTTCCAGTTTTCACTACTTAGCAAATTTTGAGTTGTTCTGCCAGAGTTAGTCCAAGTCCTGATAATCTCTCTTTCCTTTTCTAACTCAGTTTTTAGAGATTCATTCATTTTTAGCACTTCATCCCTAACATAAAAAGCATCATCTCTATCTTTCTGAGTTTGATGGAACATAACTAACTCTTTTTCTAAGAAATCATTTCTTTTCTTAAAAGCAAGATTTTCAGAAGTTAATCTTTCACATGTTAAAGTTTGATCTCTATAACTAACAAACATGGTTTTAAGATATCTTCTCAATTCATTGATATCATCAGTATGAAAAGCATAAGTAGTTGAGGTACCTTTGATTCAGCAACTTCAGAACTGCTTTCAGCACTTGCTTTATCAGCATTTGCCATCAAAGCATAATTCTCCTCACTTTTAGAGTCTGAGGTGTCTGTCCAGCTTTTCTTCTTTGTGACAAGAGCCTTGCCTTTGTCACCCTTCACTTTCTTGCAATCAGGAGATATGTGGCCTTTCTCACCACAGTTATAGCATTTGACATTGGTTTAATCTCCTCTGTCAGACTTTCCTCCTCTGCCCTCAGATCTTCTGAAATTCTTCTTATCAGAACTTGTGCCTTTCCTGGAGAACTTCTTTCCCTTCCTGAACTTCCTGTATGCAATCTTTGTGATCCCTTTCACCATAAGAGCACACAGCTTCATCATCTCCTCATCAGCATCAGTCTCAGGCAAGCTTTCAGAATCTGAGTCATCATCACTTTCAGAACTTGATGACTCAGTATCAGACTTTGTGAAAAGAGCTTTACCCTTGTCTTTCTTTAAGGTAGCTTCCTTGGGGGATTCTTCTTCAGCCTTGAGAGCAACTGTCCTTGACTTTCCTCCTTTCCTCTTGCTTCTTTATTCCATCTCAAGTTCATGAGTCCTGAGCATTCCATAAATTTCATCAAGAATTGTTTCATCAAGATTGTAGTTGTCTCTTATTGTTGCTGCCTTCAAATCCCAGCATTCAGGAAGAGCCAACAGGAATTTAAGGTTTGAATCTTCAAGATCATACTCCTTATTAACCAGTGACAAATCATTCAAGAGTTTGACAAATCTATCATATAAATCAGTCAATGACTCATTAGCCTTTGAGTCAAAGTGTTCATACTCTTGAGTGAGTATTATCTTCCTGTTCTTTTTAATTGTATCAGTTCCCTGACACCTTGTTTCCAGAGCATCCCATATCTCCTTTGCAGTCTTGCAGTCAATTACCCTGTTTGACATTACATTATCAATGGCACTATGCAGTAAGTGTCGTACCTTAGCATCCTTAGCAATTGATGCGATATCTTCAGCAGTATAATCACTCTTCTCCTTTGGTACAGTCTTTGCTGCTTCTCCTGCAACTGCAACAGCGAGCATGTTTGGTTTGTGAGGTCCTTCCTTGATTCTATCAAGATATTCTAGATCTGTAGCTTCCAGAAACATGGTCATCCTCACCTTCCATATGGCATATTCAGATGGTCTCAGTATGGGAACTCTGATGGTCTCATACCGACTTTGAATTTGTGTCTTTGGAGGTTCTTCAGTTTTGGTAGGCTTAGTTGGAGTTTCTGTGTCAGACATGATTGTGTTTGGATCTTAAACTGTTTGTGCATTAACAGATAGGCTCTGATACCACTTGTTAGGTCACACACACTGTAGAGGGGGTGAATACAGTGTAAAGTACAATCAAATCAAACTTTAATAACTCAAGTAACAGAAAACAAACTTTATTAAAATAATAAACTCTGTTACAGTATGGAACTGTTACCTCTCAGTGATGAATAAATATCACGAGAGCTGCTAGGGTTACAATGAATAATCTTCTCGAATATGATAACACTTCTAGTGTAAACCCTATGTCTGTGTTTATATACTACACAGTTACAAGATAATCGCTAATTGATATGGAATATAATTCTGCTTCCTAAAATATATCAATCAGATATCTTTTCTTCCAAGTATTCTATTCTTCATAGAATTCCTTCTTCATGCATATCTCTTCTTATGTTTATCTCGATCTTCTTTTCTTTAATCAGCTACTGTCCTTATCTGAACGTCCTTCAGTACTTAAGTTCTGATATCCATCTTCTGATGATTATCTCCTGATAATATAAGTACTGATATCCTTAAGTCCTGACTTCCAGTAAGTACTGATTTATCCTGTTTAAGTAAGATCTGAAAACTAAACATAAATCATATTAGCCATTACATTATCAAATATATCTAACAGATGTATTACTAGATGCCGCTCATCTTTTACGATTTTAAATTAGATTTAAAATTCATTGCCAAATTAATAATAACCTATAGGGTCACATACTAAGAATGCTTGAAGGATTATTTAATTTAAATTAAATTTAAATTATATTAAAGTAATTCGAATTATTTATAATATTAATTAAGTATGACTTAATTAATTAGATAAATATTGTTATTCGAATTTACTAATATTAATTATGAAATTTATTTGTTAAATAATTAAGTGAAACTTAATTATAATACAAATAGGAATTTCGAATTAATAATAACTCCTAATTAGTTAAGAGTTATAATTCATTTTTCTACTCTCTATATAATATCTCTTGTGTAGCTGATTTTGTAAGCAAAACTTTTACTAAAACCCTAGCCACCAAGAGAGAAGATGGAGAGAGCAAGAAGAAACGGGTTTATGCTAGTACACATCCAATCCTTGAGTTCAAGCATTCGTGTGGATACCGATAAAGCGTAGATCGCGAGAGCGGGATGCGTGGTGATTGTATAAGTTTTGGATCTCCATTAGTCAACCAATTGGTAAAGATTTAAAGGTAAACAATCTGATCTACAAATTAAATATATGTTTTTCACATGGATCCTGCGGTGGGTTTCGAAATTTCTATTTTTTTACGTTTTAATTACTGTTTCCGTTGCATTTATGTTATCGAAAACCAACAATGGCATCAGAGCTACTTGCGAAAAGTGTTTAATTCATTTATGTGTTTACTAGTTTTATGATGATAATATGTATACAATATTCCATGACTGTTATGTATGCGATTTTGTATATTTTACATGTTGTTATGTTTATATATGCGTATGTATATATATGTTTTGAATATATGATATTCATGAGAGTTGTATAAACATATGATGATAATATAATCTGTATATATACTGATATATACATGTTTTGTATTTGTTCTTATTATAAGAATCGTATTTAATACGATTCTGAATCGGATGCAACGAATTTGCTGAAATCTGTGTCTGGTGTCCGATTTTGGCGAACAAATATGCTATTTCATATGTAATGGAGTGTCTGAACGTAACTGATATAAAAAGTTATCAACGAATGATCTGTAAGAAGTTTGACGTCGTTTAGGCCCTGTAATCTGCGGTTTAATTTTATCAGATTTAATTTCGAATTTTCTGATTTTTTCAATATTTGGTTTTTATGATTAGATCATGACGGGTATGATATGTTAAGATCAGATTATGTGTTTTAACATGTTATTTTGTGTTAATTGAGCATGGTGGATGGTTATGGCCTATGACCTTAGGTTAATGATTTTAGTTTTTCAAATACGGCTTGCATGTCGTTTAATCTTGTAATTATTAAATCTCGAATGTAACTCGAGTTCTTCTTGTAAGTTCATTATATTAGTTTTCATATTTCATTCTTTTAATGTACATGAAGACATGAAGATTTGAAGATTAAGGGTAATCCCACACGGAGGCTATCCAAGGAAGAAGACATGTAATAGTTAGCCTGTATTTATTTTCCACCTTAGATTGACCTAGATCTTTGTCATCAGCTTGATAAAGATCATATAGGATGAAGCCATAACCAACCACATTTATTTATTGCACTTTACATATATATGCGCATATGATGAATGTATGTGTAGAGTAGTTTATAAAGATGCATGCTTAATTAGATTAAGGATGTATGTATTAGATACGACAGCCATGCCATGCTTGCTAAACAAGATAAAATCTGTAACAATTCAAGATTTTAAAATGAACAAACGATTATGAGATTCTCGTGTTTATGAAACACGGAATAAAATACAAATTTTCTTTGTTTCTGACATGGAGCAATTTTGTCAGAAGCGAGTTCATTGAACTTGTAAGGTTGTGGGTTTTAAGAGAGACCGTTGTGACTCCCTCACTACCTGGAAATCAAACCATTGACGAATATTGATTTGAAGTATTTTATTCAAGGAAAAATTGGGAATCTCTTTATGATGGGATCATGATCGTTTTAAAATTAACAAAATCCTAAAGTTAATATTAAGTTGATCAGATGCCTTCCAATGAGTCCAATGCGTTAACCCCTACATCGACCAGGAGTGGGTTCGCCAAAGCGAAGTACTCCTATCTATCGTGGGAGATGTGTTGAAGTATATTGATATTTTTTGACTATTGGGTTTGACTTAACTAAGTTATCACAATATGATTGTGAACTTAGAGGCATAGAGTTTGGCGAGATTTATTAGATAAATATGAACAAATGTTGTTCCACCTAGCTATCCAAGAGTTATATAGTTGATATAATTGACAAATGTTGTCTACCTAAATAATCATGTTTTAGGAGAAAAACCAAAGCTGACCTAATACGTGGTGAAGTATGGATCTTGGCTCACTAGAAAGGATATAGAAGATATTTTTTCCGAATTAATAGTTAGGGCTATTGATTTGATAATAATAGTGGGAGATATATAGTGTGAATATATATATATGTGAATAATCACTTGAACATAATTTAATGATCATCTGTAGACTAAGTCATTTTATGCACTTTAATATTGTAGATATCAAATGACAAATAACACAAATAACTTCTCTATGTAATAGTCCTTGAGAAGGACAAGCTGACATGAAATAATTTCCTCAATTGACATGGGAACTTGAGGATTGTCCTCGGGTTCAAGGATGTCACTCAAACCCCTCCCTTATTTCTTCTAGCTGAGAATGAAACATATGCTGAACAAAATGCTTACCAGAAGAAAATGATAATGCAACTGATATTTCATGTCTCATGCTTATAATTATGAGTGCTGAGCTTTAGAAGCAACAAGAGCATAATGATGTTTAAGATATGATTGAGCACCTCCAAAGGATGTTTGAAGGATAGGCTCGTCAGAAAGATTTGACAATAATAAGGCACCATATTTTTGCATTAATGGGAGAATGATATCGAGTTGGACCACATGTTCTAAAGATGATAGGTATATGTACCTTGATATTTTGGGTTTCAAGAATAGTCTAGAGACTCAGCTTGATTTGATCAAACGATCTTTGAACAACTTATATTCTCAGTTTGTTAAGAACAAAGGGAATGAGATAGACAGAACAATCAGTGAGTTGTTAAGCATGTTTAGACCTGCTGAAAATAACACGATAAAGGCATGAATTATGTCCATATTGATGATGTACACATGGAATGCAAATGGGAAATGAAAGTGGACAGGCAAGGTGAAGATTTGATCTTATTCGGTGCCAAACCAAAGTCCAATCCCAAAGGGCTTTTGAAGCCTATTAGTGGTGTTGTTAAAGGAGATGATTGTCATTTCTGTGGAAATAACTGGATGAATGGATTTTAAATTGTCGAGCTTATTTGGAAGATCTAAAGAAGAAGACTAGCAATGGTCATGCTTTAGGTATAGGGTTAAATTGGAGCAAAAGTTGTTGCTCTAGTTGAAGGAACTCGATACCTAATTTTTCCCGTAAGGCGATATTGAGAACTTGATAAATTGTTATTACGTGCCTGCCTTTAGTCGATACATTAGGTCAATTTCTTGTTAGGACAAGAAAGGTTTTCATTTTAATTAAATAAACAATAGTTGTTTATTCTATTTTAATGATAAGGCTTATAATGTTTCACAATTAGTTAACAATTTATATGTTCTAAGATGACTCAAATCAAACATTACCTCTACCATTGTCGTTAAGCCATATTAATGAGGAACGAATTTTTGAGTTGCATATAGATGGATACTTGGATAAGTTTAATTTTGAATCATATGGAAGATGCAAACTTTGTCTCATTGAAAAAATGACTAAAGCTTCTTTTACCTGATCAGGTGAGAGGGCCACTGAACGATTATGACTTATACATAATGATGATGTGGTCGAATGCGTATAATGGTAAGGGTCGGCTTATACTATTTCATAAAATTTACTGATGATTTCAGTAGATATGGATATGTGGTTCTTATGAAGAATAAATCCGATTCTTTTGAAATGTTCAAAGAATATAAGGCTGAAGTAGAAAAGCAAACAAAGGAAAGTATAAAAGTTCTACGATCAGATCGTGGAGGAGAATACTTAAGCCTCAATTTCAAGAGTTTCCCGAAGGAGTGTGATAGTGTATCATAACTTACTCCTTCTGGAACACCTCAATGGAATAGAGATTCTGAGAGGAGAAATCGTACCTTGTTGGACATAGTGTGATTGATGATGAGTCAAGCGGATCTTCCATTCATTTTCTAGGGTTATGCTCTAGAAACGGCTACATATACACTTAACCGAGTTCTGACTAAAGCGGTTCAAAATACTCAGTATGAGATATAGAGTGATAAATGCCATAGCATGTCATTTATGAAAATTTGGGGATGTGAAGCGTTTGTAAAATGTTTAGCCTCTGACAAGCTTGGACCAAAATTAGATAGATGCTATTTTGTGGGATACCCAAGTGAGACTAGGGTATATTTTTTATAATCCTTCCAAGAACAAATTGTTTGTTGCTCGGGCCGCTGTATTTCTTGAGGGAGAACTACTTTCTAAGAAAATCAGTGGGAGGATAATACATCTCGATGAAGATCGAGAACAACATGATAATATTGAACCAGAGTTGGAATAAGATCGGTATGTATATCAAAATGTTGAAAGTAATCATGTCTAAGAAACACAGGTAATTCGTAGATCTAGTAGAATTCACCATGAGCCCGGTAGAAATTATGAATTTCTTTTGACTCAAGATGGTGATGTGATGCTTACGGATAATGATAAGCCTCTCACCTACCAAGATGCTGTGAACAGTTCAGACTCCGAGAGATGGCTATAAAGACTGACTTTAGTTGATCCACTAAACTGATGTTTTGTTCATAAGAGACATCGGTTGCTATATAATAAGCTGATGTCAAACCTCCATAGGACATCAGTTATTTGTTAGGTTTGATTGGTATATAAACCAAAACTATATCACAATAGCCAAATCTATTTTCATCAACAAATATCCAATATATTCTAATATTTTGTAGTGTTAGCACCAGTTTACATCCAAACATCCACCAAAATATAAACATCTACATTATGATCATAATTACACATAATTAGCTTTTACCAAAATACAAACATCTACATTACAAAATTTGTTTGTGCAAGTCTATGAGCTACATGCCTACAAGAACAATATGTAGTTTTACGCTACAATACCATTCCCGCGAAACTTATAACAAGTAGACTCTTCCTTCCCTGCTTGTCCATCGCGGAAGATGCTACAGTTGTGCCTGCAATATAATTTCAAACCAATCACTTCAACTATTAAAAGATACTATGAACTTGCATAAATAAAATCATTTGATGTCCCAACGAGAGCACTGGTAAAATAAGAGACTTTACTAGCACTGTAGAAAACAGAAGTTGAGTAATATACAACAACGTTTATACCATCCAACTGTTTGAACATGAAGAGTGCAACACCAATATTGACAACTACACGGAAAATTGTATCGATCAAAAATCATAATGTTTTATTCTATTATCTAGGATACTGATTATGTTCTACTTTATTATCTAGGACATTGATTTAATGTTATCAGCCATAAACTGTATAACTTATTCGTAATATTAGAGCTACAAACCTGAACAACATAATTTCTCTGCTTGCAGGTAACCACTCACCCCCATTCATCAAGACCAGTCAACTTTAATTTGAGAGCAAAAATATTGAGAAGCGTATATTGGATTATTATAACAAACTTACTGTGATATTCAGTAATTTTAAGAATTTATGTTAGTAATATCTGGATGATTTTATGTGATTGTTTCAAATTGGGAGGGAATAAAGTTGTGGATATTTTATCCCTCTTTGATGAATTCATGTTTTTAAATGATTAATGTTTTAGTTGATAATTGTGATATCGATTCCTGTCATTGATGTGAGAGTATTTAATTACTTTTACTATTTTCAAAATATACTTGGTTTTATCGAGATTCTCCCTCGTAGCAGGTGAATTGTGAAAAAAATTCGAAAATAGTATATAACGACTATTTTGTTACATGTTAAATGAATAATATTATATAAGTTATTTGAATTTTATGATATTTATGTGAATTGGTGAATAACTATTTAAAAATAGATTATTCCAGTTTGGTGAGTCAATAAGAGGTTTGAAGTGTGATCAGTGATTATACAAAAGGAATTATAAATAAAGGATTAAATATAAAATTGGTGAATATGAGATTTTATTATTTGAGAGATGTGATTATGTGTTATTTGATTAATATGTGAGTGACATTGTGGTCAAAATGTTTTTTTTTGTAAGATATTTTCATGATTTATTATGTGAAATGGGGATTAGTGGATCTTTAAATATTTTTATTAAATCAAATGTATATGATTAAATTGTGAAATTTATTTTATTATCTCTAGAATACCCTTAAAAATATTTTAAAAATAATAGTTGGATTTATTTTGAGGTTGGAGTATTTTAAAATGATTATATGAGCTTTATTTCTATTTTTGAGTATTATCTTGTAAAATTCGTATAAAATAGACCGTATGCTCAAAAATTATTTTAAAAAATATGGGTAGAAATCTAATTTTGTGTTCTACATTTTAAAAATATACTTCACATCATTTTCATCTATTACTGAATAGTTTTATAATTGTTAATTTCGTTTTAAGCATTTAATATAAAAGGAATACAAGATAAAAAAAATTAGATTTTAATTGTTAAATTATAAAACCACCCCTGTATTCTCTTAACTCAAATCAGCAGCCCTTTTTCCTTCTCATTCCATCGACCTAATATCCATCTCTCTCGATCCTCTCTCTTGATTTTTGGTCGATTGGCCAAATTGGGAGTGGATTCTTGATGCTTTAATTCTCCTAAACATCGATACATACTGTATGAGCTTATAGTTGTATGTATAATTTGAATCCATGAGACCCACTTCGGGTTTGAGATTGATTTTTGAATTCCGAGTTTGGTTCTTAACGAATCATGTTAACGATGCGTGTTTGTATCGTGTTAGGGACGAACCCGTGATAGGAAGCCCGAAAACGGGAACCTCCGGGTCGACCCACCGTCGGCGATGAGCTCCGGTGAGCCGGCGGGGACGATGATGTTTTCCTAAGTCCGAAATTATAAATATTAATTCGTTTAGTTGTTAAATCAGAATTTCATATGTTATGCGAGTGAATTTTCAGATTATTATTTTTTTTTATTGATTATGAATTTTGGGATCGATTAGGATGTTTGAAGATATTTTGTTCTGTAATTGTGCTTATTGTGGTTTTGATAATATTAAGATATTAAGATTTGATTAATTGGTGCATGCTAAGTGTTTAATAATTGGATTAATAGAGACTATGGTTTTAATTAATTGCTAAGAATTGATTAAAGTTGTTAATAAAATCTAAGTGCAGAAAATTCAGCATTCGCAAGGAAACTATCCTGTTTTAGATGGTTCTTTTGAGACGTTTAGAGACCTAATTGGTTTATGGTTAAAAAACAAGAATTATAGGTTTATGTTTGAATTATATGTCTGCAAAATTTGGTTACTTACAGACTTGTACAAATTGAGATACAATGTATTTATTGCAGGGTGCGCAGAATTTATGGACAGGGTTTGTTGGCCATATTGACGACTCTGTTTAGGAGCTCTAAACATCTTGCTTTCATCTGAAATTTTTATGGTAGTTAGATATGTGACTCAGTTAAGTCTCCACCAAATTTCACTACAACAAACCTATTTATGAATTTATTAAAAATCCAGAGACGAACTTAGTTTCTGTGAAATCGAGCAGCCAAGATATTTGTTATGTGTTTTTATATGTTTAATTATTTACAAAGCTTTTGTTTGCAACTTGATGTTAAATGAGAATATATAGCGATGTGTTTTATGGAAATACATGTTAGTATATGCCTATTTGAGATTGAGTTTAATTGCTAATTATTAGAGTGTGATTTGAATATGTGTATAGTTACTAGTCTATGTGATATATGTGCAAGGTGATTTATTTAAGTGTTTACTCAAGTTGAATTGGTGATGCTAAATTATATAACTGTAATTTTAAATAGTATAAATTATTAAGTATACTTAATTGTTTAGGTGTCGCAAGTCTGGGCGGGTAATTTTCCTTAATTGTTTAGGTGCCGCAAGTCTGGGCGGGTACTTTTCTTACTTGTTTACTTTTATGTTGCTGCAAGTTGAGGCAACTTTATTTTGTTTGGTTATAAGATTAAATTGTGGAATTGAAAAATAGGCGGATAGTCCTAATTACGAATACTTCATGCCAAAATTTTCTAAAAATTCCCCTGTATCTAAATCTATTTGACTTATTTGATTTCAATGATTTGAAAGCATGTTATGATTGTTAGTCGTAACACGTATGGGATATGTCTGGGTAAGAACACTGAAATGACTTGTGAATTGTATTTGTGGTGTGGTTATTCAGGGTATTGTCCATATTACGAATAGGTCATGCCGAATTTTCCGTAGAAATATTATCATAAGTTACGCGTTCTCGTGTTAAATAATATTGTGAGTTGGTAGTAAGTTTTAAACTATAATGTGTGCTACTTGTTATATGCTATATATATATATCGCGAAAGGGTAGAGATAAGATAATCGTTTCAGAAGGATACTAAAGTAGTATCTTTTTGCTTATGATAAGATCGGGCTTTAAGGGCGTGAGACCAAGCAAAAGAAAAGAAAAAGGGAGAGTTGCATAGTGGTTCAGTAGTTACGGATGGTTCGAGACGGATAGAACCAGACGTTGGGGATCAAGAATGAAGTTGGATAAGATTTTGTATCAGACTGCAGTAACCGCATTAACGACATATCAAAGAATTAAGAATAAGAAATGGTGACGTCTTGAGAAAGCATCATGAGATATTTGTGTTATTGCGAGTGTGCTAACTGCTAAAAACCCAAAGGCAAGTATCCCTATAATCACTTATTGTTCAAGTGATATTTATTTTAAATCTTCTTATACAAGTATTGCTTTTCCTATTTTCAAGTTCAGAATAGATAAATATTTTACATATTGCTGAGTTAAATGCTTATTATGCAAATACTCTTCTGCTATTCAATGTTCAGAATAGCTAAGTGATTTTACTCATCAAATTGGATTTATAAATGTTTTGAGTTTTGAAAAAAATGAGTTGGTTTTGCGAGTATTCCTGCCCAAGTAAATGGGGGAATAAAAGTTTATAAGGGTGTCGAGTATTATGACCCCTTTCAATAAAATGTTTTAAGATTGGATGGTTGCGTAAGAGGCCGTGGCGGCGGTCCAGCGGAGATTTAGGTATTATACAGGATATAATACCATTAGGCCGATATGTGCCTTGGGTGCCCCATTTATTTAGTTGGATATGCTTCGGCATACCGGTGTTGCTCCGCGGCTGATCACCGGCGGCAACACACCGTCGTTCGAGGATTCCAATCTAAATTATTATATTGCTTTTGACATCTTACAAGTAATGATTTATTAAGTATATTATTTTCGGATAAAAGATGAAATGTGATTTTGATTCAGTTTCTTATTTTGAGAATACTTAGTTTGTTGATAAATATAAAAGGTGGTATTAATGCAGATGATTGATGTTGACTTCCCTATTTTAGCGCGGGTAGGTTGTGAGCATCAAAGTTCGTATTAATATCTAATTTGATATGACAGCAAAATAAGTAGTAATTTCAAGTGTTCAATTTTGAATAAAGTTTATGATTCAATCCATAATCATTGCTTCTTGTTATTGTTGTTTACGATATTTTTGTAAACACTGTTTTACGAGTTTTATTCTCGTCAAGATTCAAAGTATTGCTGAAGCATTTCGCTCAAAAATATTAAAATGGTTTTGAATACAATTAAGGAATTAAATCTGTGATTCCTCAACTAAAATTTTATGATTCAGCAACTATGATTTTAAATGTTCTGCTCTAATGCAGATGTCGGTTTTATATCAAAACGACCCTATATATGTCATAATGATCTTGCTGAGCATTTCTTTCGCTCATACTTGCCTGTTTTCAAATTTAACCTCCAGTGAGGATTAGCTTGCTGTTTAGCCGCGTAATTCGAGGAAGCGAAGAAGAAACTCTTGGAAGGTGGTTGGTCCAGGGTTGCGGGCTAGTGTAAGTTTTATTGTGTAAAATTGTTTATATTATATTATATTATATTATAGTTGTATATTTTATTTGGGCCTAGTATACTTCATTTCGAAGTTATACTAGTGGGTTTAGTTTCGAGTTGGAATTTATTGAAAGGAGTTTTAAAAGAAAGTGAAAAATTTATTTGTGGAATTTGGAATTCTTGTTTCTAGAACTGTAACCTTAAAAGATCTTGGATTAGTTGGGGTCATTTATGTCAAATATCTTCCGCTGGCATTTATTTATCGATTAAATAGGTTGTTTTGGATTGAGGTTTCTTCGTGATGACCAAATCCTCTGACCCCGGATTTGGGGGCGTTACAGGTTGGTATCAGAGCTGAGGTTATAGTAAACTAGAAACGAGAGTGTGTAGGAGTGTGTATAGCTATGTGAGGATGTTTGAGCTCATATCGAGTTCCTGTTGGACTATTGGATATAGTACCAACGAATAAGTTAAGATAGGCGTATTCGTTTAAGATGATTGTGCTGAGCCGGATGGAACTCCAGGAAGCTACAAATTCTATTGTGGAATCTTCCGAAACTATGATTCGACGACGATGAAGATTATCGATATCCTTAGAATATGAAGAATGGTCTAGAGTTGGATGACGAGTCAACAGAAGAGTTCAAATAGAAGATAAGTACTAAGACTTTGGCAATACCTTCCCTTTCTTTAACTTCTTTTATCATCTCTCAAAAAGAGGTATCTTTTAGAGGATATTCCCTAACACTCTTTTAGTCATTGTATTCCAGAATTTTTGTTCTCTGGACTTCATTTCCTTCAAAAATATCAGCTTTGATATCTTTCTAGTTTTATTCATTTGATTTTTGATTCTTTTGATATTCTTTTATTCTGACTGAGATGAACAACCCTAACTATAGGGGACATAAGGTATACTTGTCTGGTGATAGGAGTTGGATGGGACGCCATCACTTGTGTGTATTGTGAATACATGAAGGTTAACAACCTTTAGTAGTGTCTTAATTTGGACACGCAATACCAAGTTCATTTGATCATATTGATCTCTCAGTTATTCTTTCATTTCAACAATATTTTTTCTCAAATTCAGATTTTGGTCCCGTTATGGTTTCAAATTCTTTTCTTTTTGAAATTTCATGATTTTATCATTCCAAATATTTGAAGGTATGCCAATCAAGTTAAGATGAGTTATCTTGGTCAAGTCAAAGTAATGCGGTGTGATGGAATTACCAAGAGCAATAGTGGACTGCGATGCGATTAGAATATCAGTGGCGTATAACGAAGTCGGTCTGTTTCTTTACTTCTTTCTCTATCTCTCTCCTTCTTTTCTTTCTCTTTATCTTTCTCTCTATTCTTCTTTCTCGCAATCAGTAAAAAGTAATTATATTGAAGAATTGGTCAAAGGATGTGAATGGAACAATGGTGCATAGTGAAGCTCCTGTAAAAGTATTATTATACAAGAAATACAAGATTTATTCGAGATTTTGGGAAATTAGGTTTATTTGGAAATGGAAAGTTGGCTAGAAGATCCCTTAGTGCTTTCTTCTGCTGATTCCGAGGACGGAATCCTTATAAGGGGAGTAGATTGTGATATTCAGTAATTTTAAGAATTTATATTAGTAATATCTGGATGATTTTATGTGATTGTTTCAAATTGGGAGGGAATAAAGTTGTGGATATTTTATCCCTCTTTGATGAATTCATGTTTTTAAATGATTAATGTTTTAGTTGATAATTGTGATATCGATTCCTGTCATTGATGTGAGAGTATTTAATTACTTTTACTATTTTCAAAATATACTTGGTTTTATCGAGATTCTCCCTCGTAGCAGGTGAATTGTTAAAATATTCGAAAATAGTATATAACGACTATTTTGTTACATGTTAAATGAATAATATTATATGAGTTATTTGAATTTTATGATATTTATGTGAATTGGTGAATAAATATTTAAAAATAGATTATTCCAGTTTGGCGAGTCAATAAGAGGTTTGAAGTGTGATCAGTGATTATACAGAAGGAATTATAAATAAAGGATTAAATATAAAATTGGTGAATATGAGATTTTATTATTTGAGAGATGTGATTATGTGTTATTTGATTAATATGTGAGTGACATTGTGGTCAAAATGTTTTTTTTGTAAGATATTTTCATGATTTATTATGTGAAATGGGGATTAGTTCATCTTTAAATATTTTTATTAAATCAAATGTATATGATTAAATTGTGAAATTTATTTTATTATCTCTAGAATACCCTTAGAAATATTTTAAAAATAATAGTTGGATTTATTTTGAGGTTGGAGTATTTTAAAATGATTGTATGAGCTTTATTTCTATTTTTGAGTATTATCTTGTAAAATTCGTATAAAATAAACCGTATGCTCAAAAATTATTTTAAAAAATATGGGTAGAAATCTAATTTTGTGTTCTACATTTTAAAAATATACTTCACATCATTTTCAGCTATTACTGAATAGTTTTATAATTGTTAATTTCATTTTAAGCATTTAATATAAAAGGAATACAAGATAAAAAAAATCAGATTTTAATTGTTAAATTACAAAACCACCCCTGTATTCTCTTAACTCAAATCAGCAGCCCTTTTTCCTTCTCATTCCATCGACCTAATATCCATCTCTCTCGGTCCTCTCTCTTGATTTTTGGTCGATTGGCCAAATTGGGAGTGGATTCTTGTTGCTTTAATTCTCCTAAACATCGATACATACTGTATGAGCTTATAGTTGTATGTATAATTTGAATCCATGAGACCCACTTCGGGTTTGAGATTGATTTTTGAATTCCGAGTTTGGTTCTTAACGAATCATGTTAACAATGCGTGTTTGTATCGTGTTAGGGACGAACCCGTGATAGGAAGCCCGAAAACGGGAACCTCCGGGTCGACCCACCGCCGACGATGAGCTCCGATGAGCCGGCGGGGACGATGATGTTTTCCTGAGTCCGAAATTATAAATATTAATTCGTTTAGATGTTAAATCAGAATTTCATATGTTATGCGAGTGAATTTTCAGATTGTTATTTTTTTTTATTGATTATGAATTTTGGGATCGATTAGGATGTTTGAAGATATTTTGTTCTGTAATTGTGCTTATTGTGGTTTTGATAATATTAAGATATTAAGATTTGATTAATTGGTGCATACTAAGTGTTTGATAATTGGATTAATAGAGACTATGGTTTTAATTAATTGTTAAGAATTGATTAAAGTTGTTAATAAAATCTAAGTGCAGAAAATTCAGCATTCGCAAGGAAACTGTCCTGTTTTAGATGGTTCTTTTGAGACGTTTAGAGACCTAATTGGTTTATGGTTAAAAAACAATAATTATAGGTTTATGTTTTAATTATATGTCTGCAAAATTTGGTTACTTCCAGACTTGTACAAATTGAGATACAATTTATTTATTGTAGGGTGCGCAGAATTTCTGGACAGGATTTATTGGCCATATTGACGACTCTGTTTAGGAGCTCTAAACACCTTGCTTTCATCTGAAATTTTTATGGTAGTTAGATATGTGAGTCAGTTAAGTCTCCACTGAATTTCACTACAACAAACCTATTTATGAATTTATTAAAAATCCAGAGGCGAACTTAGTTTCTGTGAAATCGAGCAGCCAAGATACTTGTTATGTGTTTTTATATGTTTAATTATTTACAAAGCTTTTGTTTGCAACTTGATGTTAAATGAGAATATATAGCGATGTGTTTTATGGAAATACATGTTAGTATATGCTTATTTGAGATTGAGTTTAATTGCTAATTATTAGAGTGTGATTTGAATATGTGTATAGTTACTTGTCTATGTGATATATGTGCAAGGTGATTTATTTAAGTGTTTACTCAAGTTGAATTGGTGATGCTAAATTATATAACTGTAAGTTCAAATATTATAAATTATTAAGTATACTTAATTGTTTAGGTGCCGCAAGTCTGGGCGGGTACTTTTCTTACTTGTTTACTTTTATGTTGCTGCAAGTTGAGGCAACTTTATTTTGTTTGGTTATAAGATTAAATTATGGAATTGAAAAACAGGCGGATAGTCCTAATTACGAATACTTCATGCCAAAATTTTCTAAAAATTCCCCTGTATCTAAATCTATTTGACTTATTTGATTTCAATGATTTGAAAGCATGTTATGATTGTTAGTCGTAACACGTATGGGATATGTCTGGGTAAGAACATTGAAATGACTTATGAGTTGTATTTGTGGTGTGGTTATTCAGGGTATTGTACATATTACGAATAGGTCATGTCGAATTTTCCGTAAAAATATTATCATAAGTTACGCGTTCTCGTGTTAAATAATATTGTGAGTTGGTAGTAAGTTTTAAACTATAATGTGTGCTACTTGTTATATGCTATATATATATCGCGAAAGGGTAGAGATAAGATAATCGTTTCAGAAGGATACTAAAGTAGTATCTTTTTGCTTATGATAGGATCAGGCTTTAAGGGCGTGAGACCAAGCAAAAGAAAAGAAAAAGGGAGAGTTGCATAGTGGTTCAGTAGTTACGGATGGTTCGAGACGGATAGAACCAGACGTTGGGGATCAAGAATGAAGTTGGATAAGATTTCGTATCAGACTGCAGTAACCGCATTAGCGACATATCAAAGAATTAAGAATAAGAAATGGTGACGTCTTGAGAAAGCATCATGAGATATTTGTGTTATTGCGAGTGTGCTAACTGCTAAAAATCCAAAGGCAAGTATCCCTATAATCACTTATTATTCAAGTGATATTTATTTTAAATCTTCTTATGCAAGTATTGCTTTTCCTATTTTCAAGTTCAGAATAGATAAATATTTTACATATTGCTGAGTTAAATGCTTATTATGCAAATACTCTTCTGCTATTCAATGTTCAGAATAGCTAAGTGATTTTACTCATCAAATTGGATTTATAAATGTTTTGAGTTTTGAAAAAAATGAGTTGGTTTTGCGAGTATTCCTGCCCAAGTAAATGGGGGAATAAAAGTTTATAAGGGTGTCGAGTATTATGACCCCTTTCAATAAAATGTTTTAAGATTGGATGGTTGCGTAAGAGGCCGTGGCGGCGGTCCAGCGGAGATTTAGGTATTATACAGGATATAATACCATTAGGCCGATATGTGCCTTGGGTGCCCCATTTATTTAGTTGGATATGCTTCGGCATACCGGTGTTGCTCCGCGGCTGATCATCGGCGGCAACACACCGTCGTTCGAGGATTCCAATCTAAATTATTATATTGCTTTTGACATCTTACAAGGAATGATTTATTAAGTATATTATTTTCGGATAAAAGATGAAATGTGATTTTGATTCAGTTTCTTATTTTGAGAATACTTAGTTTGTTCATAAATATAAAAGATGGTATTAATGCAGATGATTGATGTTGACTTCCCTATTTTAGCGCGGGTAGGTTGTTAGCATCAAAGTTCGTATTAATATCTAATTTGATATAACAGCAAAATAAATATTAATTTCAAGAGTTCAATTTTGAATAAAGTTTATGATTCAATCCATAATCATTGCTTCTTGTTATTGTTGTTTACGATATTTCTGTAAATACTATTTTATGAGTTTTATTCTCGTCAAGATTCAAAGTATTGCTGAAGCATTTCGCTCAAAAATATTAAAATGGTTTTGAATACAATTAAGGAATTAAATCTGGGATTCCTCAACTAAAATTTTATGATTCAGCAACTATGATTTTAAATGTTCTGCTCTAATGCAGATGTCGGTTTTATATCAAAACGACCCTATATATGTCATAATGATCTTGCTGAGCATTTCTTTCGCTCATACTTTCCTGTTTTCAAATTTAACCTCCAGTGAGGATTAGCTTGCTATTTAGCCGCGTAATTCGAGGAAGCGAAGAAGAAACTCTTGGAAGGTGGTTGGTCCAGGGTTGCGGGCTAGTGTAAGTTTTATTGTGTAAAATTGTTTAAATTATATAATATTATAGTTGTATATTTTATTTGGGCCTAGTATACTTCATTTCGAAGTTATACTAGTGGGTTTAGTTTCGAGTTGGAATTTATTGAAAGGAGTTTTAAAAGAAAGTGAAAAATTTATTTGTGGAATTTGGAATTCTTGTTTCTAGAACTGTAATCTTAAAAGATCTTGGATTAGTTGGGGTCATTTATGTTAAATATCTTCCGCTGGCATTTATTTATCGATTAAATAGGTTGTTTTGGATTGAGGTTTCTTCGTGACGACCAAATCCTCTGACCCCGGATTTGGGGGCGTTACACTTACCCCACAACAAAGAAGTGGTGGCCATCAGTGCCATGACTACACTTTATCTTCTGAGTTCTCAAATACAACTTCAACAAATCCCCTAAAATCAGTGGCCATTACAGAAGTCTGGAGAGAACCACCACTGCCAGAGGGGCTATTTGGGATACTCTCAATGGTGAAGACACCTGGTATATTGAAGTAGTCTGCAAGTTTAAGTGGTGTGTCTCAGTGGATAGAGCAGCAACATATTGACACATTGAGATTATAAACATTAAAGATGAGAAAAGGAAAAACCAAAAGAATAAAATGCTCATATAGCCCTGTTGTTGCATATAGTGCATATCTAACACTAGCTACTTAACTTATAATTATGAAACTCTCAGTGGTTCCGCCATTTTTAGATTAATATTCTAAAAACCACACTAATAAGGACATGTTTCACCGGAAAAAAAATTAATAATACAGAAATATGTCTATGTCATCTATTAAGTGAAGTGGTATTGAATTATCTAAACCATAAAAAATGATTCTGTTTCTGCCAAGGATGGACGAGAATTTTTCCATATTATTTTTGTGTGCATAAGTAACTAGTATATAAGCCCAAAGGCATGCCCATTTACAAACAAATAACACAACATAAATAAGAGAATTAACTCAAAATTAGTTCTGTAGGCTGGGAGTCTGTCCAGTTGCTAGATCAGACTCCATTTATAAGTTCCTACAAAATACACATATTTGGCTTCTTTTTACAGCTAGTCTTTTCTTTTTACATGTTTAGAAAGCAAAAGTTTTGTAAATATCATCTCAGATAAGAAAGAGTCAATAAATAAGGTTAGTACTTTGGTTATTTATAATTTTGAGCATTTTGATGTTTTTCAGCTTTACAGGTTCACAACCGAAGACCAGATAGTACTCTGACATTAAATTTTAGAAAACAAAGCTGATAATTATCTAAAGCTGATAATGTCTTGTACTTGTAATTTGTAAACCTCAGTCAAGCATAAGCAAAGACATAAAAGAGCTACCTGTTTCAGAGAAACTGGAAATGTCAACTTGTCATAAAACTCTGGATTTCTAACAATATCCTTTCACATACTCCTCCATGATTTGCAAACAGCAGAGCATGCAACAACATGCTTCCGACCTGGCCATGTACTCTCACTCTCCTCCAACCTTTTAATAACATCATAAAGTAATTTATGAGGTAGATTAGCCCAAGGAAAAAAGGAAAGGGAACAAGATGAGTAGATAAAGACACCTTCATAGATACTCTAAACTATACTAAATTGTGAAAGTATTCGTACATAAATCTTTTACGATATTTATTATAGTAAATTAACTCTTATAGTTCCACTATAAACAGTCTATGGTTGTTTCTTGTTTTATAATTTTGTGAATTAACATTATATTCCCTTCACTCATATGACAATTTGAATATTTCAAATGTTGGCTGGTTTCATTTGTACATGATCTACAATTCTATAATATATAAAACATAGTAATAAGCACCTAAAACATAGCAATATGCACCTGATATCTCAACTTAACAACAGATTCTAAGATAAACATATTATATGAAACATATTTCTTTGAAACCCACACATTATAAGAAACTAATCACATTATAGTTTCTGCAAATAAAATAATTGATTAGTTACCGTGCATGAAACAAGTTGCGAGTTGCATCTCTGCCGTGAAATAGGTACACTACTCATATAGTGGCACTAAGAACAATGGTCATTTAAATTAACTCCACGAAGAAGCATAACCAGGGCAAGGACCAACCTGGCACAGATAATCAAAAGCTTCAATTCCAATTCACATTAAAAAATAGCCCTGCTTTCCTAATGTGCAATCATACTCACCAGACACTATCTTCATAGAAGCTATTAATTTATAAATATCTGTTAATACTTACCTTTCCAGTGTATGATAAAAAAATGTGGATATTTAGCAGCTAGGCTTATTTTTATCTACAAAGCTTAGCCAGGTGTATTCCAATCCCCTCTCCTCTTGATATTAAGAGGTCAAGGGTTCATGCCTCATGAAGGCGTGTGTGCATGAACAAAAACTATCTTTTCATTGGACATGGCTACTTCATATTTACGGGACTCACTAGAGAATCACAAGGATCAGAGAAATGACCCAGAGTACATGCTGATACATCTTAAATTTAGAATTTGTCAAAGTCACAGCATATTCATTGTCCGTCATTGTAAATAAAAACTCACTGTTTTCATAAATCTATCATAAACGGTTGTCCGTCAAATACCTTGTTAGCATAGATAGTCCAATTTGTAATAAGTTCTGACAACATTGCACCAAGTAATCCGAAAAGTGCACTAGAAGCACCCACATATATATTTGACTAGATAAATAGAGCAGAAAGCAAACTCCCACCAAATCCAGAGATGACATATAGCAAACCGATCAGAACTGTAAAATGAACATATCCCTGGTGTTTGTCAACTACTTTACTTACATTTAGAACTCTCATCGTGTTCAAGCTATAGAAAAAAAATAGTCATCCTAATTTAGTCCATCCATATTATACAACTTACGATTATCAAATATTAAATGCTTAGATTTCATAAACAAATCGCTCGTTGTCCATAATATTCATACTCTATATATCCTGCTCGTAGGATAACATTTGGACGCAAAAGGAAATACGAGAGACTGTAAATATTAGGCAGACACTAAAATAACGAGTAACAACGAGCATGCAATACAATAATGATCGCTACACAAAGGCTAAGAAGTCTAACCTGCTTAACACATTTTGTTATTAATTAATCAAAACCAAAAACACATACACATTCACTATAATCCAAATATATATCTTAATCGAGATAATCAAACATTAATTCATTAAAATTCAAAAAATCTAAAATTACGAAACCGAGCAAACAAACTCACGGAAATATTAGTGAGAAATGCAGCCAAATCATCAGCATCAATCTTCGCAACAACTTCCGCAACTCTATATACTTCAGATCTGCAGAAACCAAAAATAAAATATGAAAACCCAAACTAAAGAATCTTAAAATATGAAAATAAACTAAAGAAAATATGCAGAAACGGTACATAATCTTACTAATTGAAAGCTAACCAAAAACCATAAGATGGATTGAAATAATCTGGCTCAGTTTGTACTTAATTTCAATTAGGGTTCATATCTTCTTAGAAAGGGGGTTTTTGTTAAAGCTCGAGGGAGAGAGCGAGGTGTGAGAGAGAGAAGGAGGGAGAAGGGGAGAGAGAGTGGGGGGGGAGCGGGTGAGAGAGATTTGTGTAGTGAAATTAGGGTTAAAGTTTGAAGAGGGAGGGAGAGACGCTAAGGGAGAGAAGGACGGTGATAGAGTGAGTGAAAAGAGAGGGTGGAGAGTGAGAGAGAGAATATGGTCGAGGGTGAAAGGGGGGAAGAATTGGGACAAATGGGGGGAAATTAGAATTTTGGGGCAGGGGGAAATTGAAACCGAAGGTTGTAATAAAAGCGGGCAAGAGAATGTATATAATAAGCCGTTTTTTTGTTTTTTTAATTAATAGAGATAAGACAACGGTTACTCAGTAAACTGATGTATCGGTATTTTTAATAAAGATTATACAACGGTTACAATATAAACCAATGTCTAAAAAGGCTTTAACATCGTTTAAAACACGACCGATGTTCAAAATACTTTTAACATCGGTGGCTTTTTTAACCGTTGTTGTCAAAATACTTTTAACATCGGTCACACAACACTGTAGAAGGGGGTTGAATACAGTGTAGAATATAATCAAATCGATTTCGAACACAAGTAACAATAAACAGATATATTCGATATAATAACCTCTCTTACAATGGAACTGTTATCTCTCAGTGATGAACAAATATCACGAGAGCTGCTAGGTTACAATGTATGATCTTCTCGATAATGATAACACATATAGTGTAAACCTATGTCTGTGTTTATATAGTACACAGTTACAAGATAACTTCTAATTGATATGGAATATAATTCTGTCTCCTAAAATATATCAATCAGATATCTTATACAATTCTTTAAGTCCTCTAACTCTTTCCATGCATATCTTCTTTTTGTATTAGTCTCGATCTTCTTTCCTGTAAATCAGCTTCCTTCTTTAACTGTTAGTCCTCCAGTACTTAGGTTCTGATATCCATCTTCTGATATTATCTTCTGATAATCTAAGTCCTGATATCCTTAAGTTATGACTTCCAGTAAGTACTGATTCCAGTAAGTACTGATATTTCCTGTTTGTTAAGATCTGAAAACTAAACATGAAACATATTAGACATGACATCTCAAATATATCTAACAATCTCCCTGTAACACCCCCAGATCCGGGGTCAGGGATCCGGGTCGTCACGGTCTTTCTTTCCACAATATCACTTCACTTAATTAATAATAAATAACCTTATGCTGTGACCCCACACTAACACACACCACAACCCGTTATAGTCTCAGAGATGAAATTGAAATAAGTACAAGTCCTTGAATCCACAATTTAAAAGTTATTACAACCCAAAATGATTACTTGATAAATTTACAGTTAATTGCCATTATCTCCCACAAGTTATAATTATATAATATTTGGTTCCCAAAAGTAGAATGCCTGATCTACCAATAGATCTACCTCTGCAGCTATATCAGCTACAACATCAACGGGAAGACGCATGACGCTTCCCACGCGCTTGCGCTGGGTCTGCTTGAGTCTGGCCATCTTTCCTAACTGTTGTTGTGTGATGAAGAAATGAAGCAAGAGTGAGCATTACAGCTCGCAAGATAATATATAGTGTAAACAATAATGCAAGTATCTAAATTGATAACTTACTAGAATCTTTTATCAAGTGTAAGGTAATTACTTACTGGATATAAGCTTAAAGGAAGATGGATTTACCAATTACTTCACTATACTTATACCATCTTTAGAATCTACTTGAACTACTACTGTTCAAAGTATAATAAGTTTCAAAAGGTCATCCAATAGATGAGACCACAAGTTAAAACTTGAATAGATTCAATCTTTGAAATATTTTTAAAGGAAATGAAGTTACGAGATACTTCATTCAATGGAAACACCATTATAACTGTTTGACCCTGTCAATGCTTCGGCAACCACCCATTCGTAGCCTTTCGATCGAAATGCTACGGATAGTGATGCAGAATTATCCAACTGGATGATGAACTCATTACGGGAGTTTTGTCGTGCCAGGAAGACCACTTACAATGATCAGTCGTAGTAGTGCAACCCCACCATTTTCTACATGTAGAGGAGAACCTGTCGGATTTACTTGTTAACCGAACACTGGACTCCTAAGGAATGTACCGTCTTGCGGAACTTCCAGGCCATTTGGGCCAATATAATAAGGCTGGGCCGGCGCCACTCGACCACTTACGCCACTCCTAGTTCAGATGAAATCCATGACTCTGAAACGTAAAGCTCGTCCCCACTTTCCCCAAGTAGAGACTTGTTGATACGGCTCCACCAAGAAGTCGTATCTAGTTGGAAAGGAAAACTCACCGATATTTCCCAGGCGATGCCTGTTAATGGATTAACTTGTTCCAAGAATTTTACTTCCCGAGTATTGGGTAAGTAATCAAAAAAACTCTTTTGTCAAAACAGCAACCTTGTTGCGAATATAAAATATACCACAGAGTCGGATCCCTCAGGTTTTGAGCGAGTATTTAAAATCCCCTTCGAAAGGAAGATCTTAAATATAAAAATGAGTTTTGGGATCCGCCCTAACTTTTCAAAAATCATTTTGAAGACTCGAAAACATTTTTAAGAATGTTTGGAGTAATGCTGATTTAATGAAATAAATCAGTCCCAATTTATTAGAAAATATCCGAATATTATTATTTAAATAATATTCTCATAAAGAATAATCTTTATAAAAATAATTGAAGTAGAAGTTTTAAAACTTATACTTGCAATGAATATTAAATGATCAAAGATATACTTATACGAAAGTACTATCTTTATTTGAATAATCAAAAGTAAGTTTGATTATCGACACATTATTCTTTAATAAAATAAAGAATATTATTTAGTAAATAATCGGAGTCATAAGTCCTCGAATGAATATTCAAAATAATATTCATTAATAAAATAAACAGAGTCATAAGCCCTCGAATGAATATTCAAAATAATATTCATTAATAAAATAAAGTTATCGAATAAACCTTATTTGATTCATAGTTGTAAAAACTATTCATATATATATATATACATAAATATATAATATACTCGGGAGCATCGACTCCCGGTTTTAGAAAATGTTCACCTTTGGGTCCCCTGTACTAAGGGTATATGCAATTACCGCTTATCTCTAGCATAGGTATTATCAACTGAATCAACAGATATATGTATCAAGAATACGAAATAGGCATGCATATATACCATATCACATGCTACAATATATCGCAAGAATTTGCTAAATAACCATTATGCATCTATCACAAGATAATGCATATACAAATGTATACATCACAACAACAGTATAACAGATAGAAAACTTGCCTGAGCGACTGGGGGTTACAAATGGCTTGGGACGAGTCTGGTAACCTATAAATAACATATAAGTTGGAATTAAACCAAAGTCACTTATAAATCTATACTTTAACCAATTTAGACTTTAACGCTCGCTTTGCGCTTACTGATTCTCTTAAGTCGCTCGAGTACCCTCGGCTCCACCATTTTTAATAAATTAATCATTAAGAGTTTTAAGGCGATTCTTTCACGAGTGCCTTACCAACTGCCTAATACACTTTACATAAATGTTTCATACTCCAATTAGTCCTTTTAGGTCTTTAACCTAGGTTTCAAAGTAAGGCGAGGGGTAATGATTCATTCGCGAAACGCCGTTACTTAAAATGGTCGTTTCTCCTAAACCGTACATCGGAATAAAACGAACTACATATCAAAACGAAGCTCGTAACATGAACTATCTAACATGGCAATGGTAAAAACCTATAAGTCAGTTCACGGGTCCTAATGTTAAGAACAGGAACAGCCTAAAGTAAATCGGACATTACGACGGCTATGTTTACGCGATTACCCAAATTTAAACCACTCCAAATCAACCCACAATCAACATCCCAATCAAAAATCCATCCATACTTCACCATAACAGCCCCAAAAACTCAACATTATCAATTTATACTATTTTCAAACATGAATTTAAACTATACTTAAGTTCATTAATCAACAATCCAAGAATTACAACTCCAAAAACTTCAGAAAACCGACTAACCTCTACATACACAACAATCAAGCCTCTCATGAATTATAACAACAAAACTAAACCTAATTACTCAAGTAAAGTTAGGGTTTGGAGGGGTTATACCTTCCTTGGAGAGTGGAGAATCAAGTAATTAGCTTGGAATCACCCTTAAAAGTCCTTATCCAAGCTTAATCTAAACAAAAACTCAAGAACAAAATTTTTAGTTCTTGAAAAACACTATTCACCATCTTCTTCCATGATTTTTAGGAAGAGATTGTGAATTATTTAGGAGCTCAAACTTATAAGATAGCTATATCTATGCATAAGGAGTCTTAGATAATTACCTTGCTAATTAACAAAGCTTGGAACTAGGATTTTGAATTTTCTTGCTTTGAAGAAGAAGAAAAGGCGAGAGCTTTTGGATGAAGAAGGTGAAATAGCTTTTTGTTTTTGGTGAAAATGAAATGTTTTGGCTTGGTTGGTTGTTTTTGATTTGTTTTGTTTTGTTTTATTACCTTTTACCATGGTAACTTTTGTGTGGTTCTAAATCAACCAACAACACACTTTGCTTGGTCATGCTTATGTCACCATGTGATGTCACCCTCCCACCTTTGTCCTCTTCTTATTGGTTTGATGACATCATCCCTACTAACCTCTTTGATTAGCTTCTAATTACTTGGCTAATGACCGCTGATCTATTATACAGTTCGCTTAACTTTCGTTTTTGTTTATCATTTGAGGGATCATACCCGGGATCTTATTACTTGGGTTCCCTTAACCTTTCTTAATACATTATATTCCTTTTATGATCCTCTCTTAAAATCCTTAAATTTAAATCCTTTTTATCCTGTTACCTTATACACAATTCTTTCGATATCTGGTGGATTTTCGGGAAAAATCAAAGTGTTCGGATTTGGATTCTTGCGATCTTTACATACACTCATTTATCATAAAGAGTACTAATACGATCTCAGAATAACAATAAAAGTACCCCTACATAGTGTGGCATGAAAAGTTTTCTTATTCAGCAATATCAGCAAAAACACTATTCATAAGGGTTACAAAAAAAAGTTCAACATTTTGGGGTTATTACACTCCCCCAACTTGTAAATTGTGCAAAATATACAAGTTAATAGATTTGATGATGTCAAAAACATTTAAGTTCAAATACAATAAGAGCTTAATAAGACTATTAACTACAACTTACAGTCCTTTCAGCTTTACCAACTTCACTTGATCAATCTGAATCCATAATGATTCTTAACAAAATCTCTTACCAGCTTGTCTTCAGCTTTCCTCAAAATTTCAACTAAATGTGCTCTGACCTGCATCAGTTCTTCATCTTTACAATCACCAATCTGATAAATGGCAGTTCTGAGAGCTTGAATTGATGTTCTTTCAAGTCCATCACCAAGTCTGATAACTCTAGGATGTGAAGAGTTTTCATTATAACATAAGCATTTTCCTTTCAGAATAACTTCCACCTTAGCAGAATTCTTCAGCATAGGAATTTCTCATTCATCATCTTCAGTAATCATTGGTATATACTGAGAAGTCTTTGTACCAGGGATTCTGAATAGATCTCTTATAGCCTTCAAAATGTATTCTGACCATCTTCTTGTAACATCAGATTTTACTTCCAGAAGATAGTGAATATTTTAAGTTCTTTGACAGACTTCTTTAGCACATCAATATCAACTAGTCTGTAAGTTAATCCATCATAGAGAAATAAAATCAATTTCTCCTTTAGATTTTCCATATCATGAGCATCTATCACGATTTGAGCAGACAACACCTTGTCAAGGTGCTTTTGTTTGATTTGTTCATATGGTTTATCTATCAAGATGAAATGATCGCTTAGAGTAACTTCTACTCCTGTTTGTATTTTCTCTTCATCAGAACCTAATCCAGCTTTATCTCTAGGTTGCTTGGATCTCAATCCAAATGTTACAAGTTGATTCATCAAAAGATTGGATTTTGGTTCAATTGGAGTAGCTTTCTTTCATAACAGCTTCTTCTTATCAGCAATTGTCATCTTTTCCAAATTAACTTGATCAGATTTTGTTGTTTCTTCTGTAACTTACTGTTCTTCATTCTGAACAACTTGAGCAGTGTCAGAGGTTGTTTTGATTCTTCAGTTACCTTTCTTTTCTTCAGAATTTGAACAGTTTCATCTTCTATCAAATCATCATCATGCATTGTAGTTTGATAGACTAGAATGGAAGAACTTATCTTTTATTTCAATTTTTAAAGGTTCACCAACCTTTTCTTTCCCTTTTGATTTAGGATCAATCTAAGTTTTGATCTAGTCTTGGACTTGAAGTCTCAGATCTTGACTTTTCCCCGATCACAATGCCTTTTTCCTTAGTCCTTGAAGGTTTATTTGTATCAGAAGCTTTAGACTTAAGATTTGTTTTCTCAGCAGCAAATCTAGTTTCTTCCTCCTTGAGAGTTTCCAAATCCATTCCTGGATTTTGTTTCAGAAATAATCTTCTTGCTATCTCCTCATCAAGTGTCTGGATTTTAAGATATTTGTAATAAACAGTAGTCTGCTTCCCTTTTAGCTTCAGAGTTTGTAAAAACTTCTAAGAGTCTTTAGATCCTGACTTAATCAGAATATCAGAACTTGACATCAGACTTTGTTTATCAGAACTTGACTTCAGCCTTTTAGTATTCACAGCATCAGAACTTGACTTGTTCTGTGTAGAAGATTTTCCTTGAACTTTTCCTTGACCTTTACTCTTATCAGAGTTTTCTTGGTCATCACCTTTATCATCCTTTTTCTTCAGTATTTCAGTAGGTGAGCATTTGGACTTAACTACCTTCTCCCCCTTTTTGGCATCATCAGGAAATAAGCGAGAAAGAAGAAGTTCAACTGAAGATTGGATTTCTTCCAATTGAGCTTTCTGAGAAACTTGGTTAGCCAGGACCTCATCAATTTGGGCCTGTTGCTTCTCTTGAATCTTCTCAATGGCTTCAATTTTCTCAAGAATAGGTCTGATATATCTGTTCTTGTCAAGCTTAAGCTGTAGATCTAGCTTATCAGCATGTTTCTTTAGTGTATCAACCTTCTCAAGAGTAGAAGAATGTAGACCTTGAAAATGTTCGGTAGATAGAGCAGTGATCTTGAGTTGTGTCTTAAAATCAGTATTTGTGAGCAACTCATCAGCTTTAGCAATATGCTCTGTCAGAATGTTAGAACTTGGAATGAAATCAGTGTCATTCCACTTCTTGGTCCACTCCACACCTCTGTGAGCATCCTCCCAAGGAATAGGTGCTTCCTTTTCAACAAATTTCTTCACCAATTCTTCCTTTCCTAATATAGGAACTGGAGTCTCAGCAGAATCACTGTCTTCAGAATTTGGGGAAAACTCATTATGTTCTGGCAACACAACAGTGTGTGAAGCAACTGGAGATTCAGGAACAGCTTCATTTAAATTCTGAACATCATAATTTATCTCCAGAGCTGGTGTGGTTGATGTAGACGGTATCTCAGCATTTAAAATTGGAAATTGCTGAGCTTCTATAGACAGAGCTTTCAGATAAAGAATATTTGGTATATTCAAGTTATGAATATCTATTTCAGAATTTTTAGTGTGTTCTTCAGCATCATCTGTAGCTTTAATAGGTGAGACATGAGGGGTTAAAACTGTATCAGTAGCAGTTTCTTTGGCTTGAGCTGGAAGGGCTTCAATGATAATCGGTTCTTGTGAGATCAGAGATTCCTGATCCCCTTCCTCAGCTTCTTCAGTATTTTCTGATGGAGCCTTAGCCAAATACCTCATAGCCTTCATTTTCTTCAATCTCTTTGCCAATGAAGGAGTTGCTTTAGCAGCTTCAGAAGCTTCAGAACTTACAGATTTCTTCTTCAAAGTATTAGAACTTTGAGCTGCAGTTTCTTTCCGAGAAGTAACATTCTCAGCTTCAACTATCACAGGTTCTGATGCATGAACCCGTGCTTCAATTATTTCCTCATCACTATCAGATTCATCTCTGAGAATCATCTTCCTTCTCTTTTGTGGAGGTTGAAGAACAGACATTGTCCTCTTTGGCCTGAAAGATGAAGATCTAATGGTATGTGCTGATGATTCAGATTGAGATGATTGAGTTGATGGTTTGACAGATGTCCTGATGGTAGATTTTGGTTGTGGTTGAGAAGTTTGAGGTGTTTGGGTAGTGGTGGTAGGTGTTGATGGTTGAGGTTCAGATGGTTGGACATCAGGATATAATACAGTGTATGTAACTGGATCATACATTATTAAGGCTTGTTTGACAGATAAAGGAATTCGGAGGGGTCTTAACACAACCTTCTTATTATCAGTAGATAATAAGTCATTAAAAGCTTTTTTAGCTAGTATAAATGGTGAAAGTGATTCACTAGCTAATTGGGGCTTATCAGAACAACAAGTACTATAGATAAGCTGACAGAATCTAGCAAAATATACAGTATTCCTATCTTATGTCATCTTGTCCCCAATAAAGCCTAAAACAGCACTTGCATAATCAAAATCAGTTTAATTAATGAGAGCCTACCCGATTTATTGACTGAGTATGGGGATTGTATCGAAATTAGAATATTTGTTGGCGAAGGTCTTTGTAATGCAGTCAAAGAAGAAACCAAATTCCCTCCTTATGTTTGATCTCTTCAATTGACCCAACTTGGCCAATGTCTTTTCATACCCCAGACTAGCCATCATATTTTGAAGAAATGGCTCCTCAACAGTTGAATAAATGCGGTTCTCAGGAAGCTGCAGTGCTTGTCGAACCGTGGCCAATGGCACAACATGCTCATCCTCCCTTGTTGAAAAGATAATACTTGGGGACCCTTGAGCACCACCATCATCATATACTCCACTTCTCCAAAACTCCAGCACTTGGGTTCCAGAGATTACTTCAGGTTGGGTTAAAGCATACCCAATATCAGAATTAGCAGGGAAGTCCTGAATAAAGTGAAGTTCCGATGGAGCTTCAGCCTTGCTAAGAATAGACGAGTAGTTGTTAGGAACAAACATAGCTTCATTGATGATCAAGTCTTTTGGTGCCATCTCTGAAGAAATTAAGCGAGAAAGATATTGTTTGCAAGGTGTTTGATAAAAGTCCTGAAAGAAAAACGCTTCAGAGAATATGAGAGAGAGAGAGAGAATAAAAGAGATTAATAATAGAAAAGTAAGTAAAAGATTAGTAAATCTTTTAACTCCCATATATATACTCTCTCCACTCAACAATTAAACTTTTGAAGCATATGATACACTTTACACCTGGCAACGTGTAAACAGTTAAAGCATGAGTTAAAGGGCACATAAAATAAGCAATAATAACCGTGCACATACAATTTTTTAGGACAAACACGTTAACCACTAACCGATTATGATTTTGACTGTTTTTATCTTACCCAAATATATTCTGATTTGATATGACTATTTCAGATTTTACCACAAATAAGTCAAGTAAAGAAAAATGCCACGTATGCATCAAGGATTTCATCAGGATTTAATATCAGAACTTAACTTATATCAGATTTTACCAGTCATCAGAATATGGCTTCTGAACTCAAAAAGTGAATATCTTTTTCTGTAATTCTTCATACAAATACTGACTTGTTTCTTCAGAGTTTAATCATCAGAACTTCTCCTCAGAATTTATGCAAATGACACTTAACTGTTTGTCAAAAAAAACTTAATCACCACAGTAATTTTCATCATTCATATGGAGTGAAAGTGTGTGCATTTAGCAAAATATCAAATAAAGATTAAAGTCTGATAAACTTCAGTACATCTTAGAAATAAGGCATAACTAAGAAAAGTGCTTAAAATCTGTCATCAATCATGAAGTCTACTATAGAACAAATTTATGCAAGAGTCCACCTCAACTGTTTGTGCTCATTTTATGCATCTTTTGAAATTCCTTTTTACAGTGGCTTTTCAGTGTAAATGAGTCACGACTGCTTATCAGAACTTATGCTGTTGTCAGAGTATTTCTCCAGTAATCAGAGAATGTGAAAAGTCACCAAGAAAATTTATTTGCTTTTCTAATGCATATTACTTAATACCAGCAATGCACTTGGGTCTTCCCTTCCACATATTTACTCTAGATCTCAAAGGAGTACCTGACTTTTATATCTTTTCTTTTCTTTTCTTTTGATAAGTGAGGCTTATCAGCATTTAGTTCATCCTTAAGATTTATTGACATCAGAATCTAACAGATAAGAAGCAATAATCTAGTTTGTGACTTAGTAATAAGATACACAAAGTAAACTTGACTAAGCTTAAATTCAGAATTTGCTTGTGTTAATGAGCTTCCACATAAACAACTAATTCAAACATGGGATTTCTGGTATGTTAAAGACTACTAGGTCAGCATCTAGCACAGTTATTCTCATTGGATTGAATAGTCACAGAACATTCAAAACATTATTAGAGTTTAAAGATCCACATCAGATAACAATCAACATTTAATGAATTTCAATTTTAAGCACAGATTATATGAAAATAAAATAATCTGTAAACACTAATCATAAAGTCTGATGCATGAGAACAAAAACTAAGCAGATTTAGAGAAAGAACCTGAAACCATTCCAAGTTCATTTACCAGTCTTGTAAAGGTAGCTTCACATAGTGGTTTTGTGAAGATATCTGCTAGTTGTTGATCTGTTGGAACAAAGTGCAATTCCACTGTACCTTCCATCACATGTTCCCTTATGAAATGGTACCTAATGCTGATGTGCTTTGCCATTGAGTGTTGAACTGGATTACCTATCATAGCAATAGCACTTTGATTATCACAGTAAATAGAGATTTTAGAAAATTCTAACCCATAATCCAGTAACTGATTCTTCATCTAAAGAATCTGTGCACAACAGCTTCCTGCAGCAATATATTCTGCTTCTGCAGTTGATGTGGAAATTGACTTATATTTCTTGCTAAACCAAGAAACCAATCTGCCTCCAAGAAATTGGCAGCTTCCACTAGTGCTTTTCCTTTCTATTTTACATCCTGCAAAATCTGCATCTGAGTAACCTATTAGCTTAAAATCTGATTCTCTAGAATACCACAATCCCAGATCAGCTGTACCCTTAAGGTACTTGAAAATTCTTTTCACAGCTATTAAGTGAGGTTCTTTTGGATCAGCCTGAAATCTTGCACAAAGACAGGTAGCATACATGATATCAGGTCTACTTGTAGTTAAATAGAGTAAAGAGCCAATCATACCTCTGTAGTTAGTAATATCTACTGATGAACCAGTATCTTTATCTAACTTGGTCGCAGTGGCCATGGGAGTGGATGTTGTTGAACTATCTTGCATTCCAAACTTCTTCAGTAAGTTTCTGGTGTACTTGGATTGACAGATAAAAGTACCTTCTTCAGTTTGCTTGACTTGAAGGACCAGAAAATAACTAAGTTGTCCCATCATACTCATTTGATATCTTGACTGCATTAGCTTTGCAAACTTCTCACAGAGTTTGGAATTTATAGAACCAAATATGATATCATCAACATATATTTGTACCAAAAGTAAGTCATTTCCATGGTTGAGGTAGAACAGTGTTTTATCAATTGTACCTCTGTGAAATCCACTTTCCGGAAGGAATTGAGCTAAAGTCTCATAACATGCTCTAGGAGCTTGCTTAAGGCCATAAAGTGCTTTGTCAAGCCTGTAGACATGATTTGGAAATTTTGAATCTACAAAGCCTGGAGGTTGTTCAACATAGACCTCTTCTTCCAATTCTCCATTAAGAAAAGCACTGTTCACATCCATTTGAAAGACTTTAAACTTTTTGTGAGCAGCATTATCCAAAAAGATCCTTATGGCTTCTAATCTAGCAACTGGTGCAAATGTTTAATCATAATCAATACCCTCCTATTGAGAGTAGCCTTTAGCAACCAGCCTTGCTTTATTCCTTGTAATTATGCCATCACTATCAGTTTTGTTTCTGAACACCCATTTTGTGCTAACAACTGATCTATTCTTTGGTCTTGGCACTAGGGTCCAGACTTTATTTCTTTCAAATTCATTTAACTCTTCCTGCATTGTTTGCACCCAATCAGCATCTTGAAGAGCTTCTTCCACTTTCTTTGGTTCAGTCTGAGATAGAAAAGAATGATAGAGACATTCAATTGATATTGCAGTTCTAGTTCTGACACCTGCTTCAGGATCTCCAATAATTAATTCAGGTGTATGTGATTTGGTCCACTTCCTTGCAGATTGAAGTTGATCCATGATGTCTCCATCAACATTTTCTGATGCTCCCCTGTAGTTATGTTCTCTGAGACTTTAGAGTTTGACTTGGATCCTTTAGGATTTGAAGTATTAGAGCTTCCAGAATTATCAGAATTTTGCTCATCAGAACTAGATGAATCAATACTTGAAGAGCCAGTAACAGGTTCTGATGCTTCTTTAGAGTCTTGAGATGTGGTAGGATCTTCAGCTTGCTCCCCCTGGACAGGTGTATTTTCCTTTGGAGTTGTTCCCACAGATTCAATGACATCAGTATTTATAGGATCAGAGTTTAAGTCATCAGAATTTACAGAATCAGAATTTAAGTCTTCATTTTCAAATCTCAGCTGATCGTGATCATTGAAATCTTCAAGTCCAGTAATCTTCTTGTCATCAAAAGATACATTATTAGATTCCATGACAACTCTTGTTCTTAAATTGTAGACTCTGAAGGCTTTTGTGGAAAGTGGATATCCAACAAAAATTCCTTCATCAGCTTTTAGATCAAATTTTGATAGTTGTTCAGGATGAGTCTTAAGAACAAAACACTTACACCCAAATACATGAAAGTATTTCAGATTTGGCTTCTTTTTCTTCACCATCTCATATGGTGTTTTTCCATGCTTGTTTATTAGTGTTGCATTTTGTGTCAAACAGGCAGTCTGCACAGCTTCAGCCCAAAAGTAGGTTGGCAGCTTTGCTTCATCAAGCATAGTTCGTGTAGCTTCAATGAAAGTCATGTTCTTTCTTTCTACAACTCCATTTTGCTGTGGAGTTCCAGGTGCAGAAATTCCTGTTTAATTTCATGCTTTTTGCAGAACTCTTCCATGATTGAATTCTTGAACTCAGTGCCATTATCACTTCTTATAATTTTAACAGAATATTTGATCAACTTATCCAGCTGTCTGACATGATCCATTAGAGTAAATGCAGTTTCATTCTTCTTGTGCAAGAAGTACACCCAAGTGTACCCTGTGAACGCATCCACTATAACCATAACATATTTCTTCTTTGCAATAGACATGACATTGACTGGACCAAATAGATCAACATGCAGTAGGTGATAAGGCTCAAGAATTGATGACTCAGTTTTGCTCTTGAAAGAAGATTTTCTTTGTTTTGCCTTTTGACATGAATCACAAAAGCCATTAGGAGCAAATACTGATTTTGGCAATCCTCTCACAAGATCTTTATTTACAAGCTCATTTATGTTGTTGAAGTTTAAATGAGAGAGTCTTTTGTGCCAATTCCAGCTTTCTTTAATTGATGCTCTACTCAACAGACAGATTGCAGAACCATCAGTACTTGTTGAAAGTCTGGCTTCATAAATGTTACCATGCCTGTAACCTTTCAGAACCACTTTGCTTGTAGAATTGCTTACAACTTCACAGTATTCTTCAAAGAAATCCACATGATAACCTCTGTCACAGATTTGACTCACACTCAGCAGATTGTGTTTAAGTCCTGAGACAAGAGCTACTGTTTCAATGATGACATTCCCAAGATTAATATTGCCATATCCCAGAGTTTTTCCCATGTTGCCATCTCTATAAGAAACTTCTGGGCCGGTTTTCTCCACAAAGTCTAAGAGCAGGGCTTTATTTCCAGTCATATGTCCTGAACATCCACTATCCAGTACTAGGATGTTTCTCCTGTTGCCCTGCAATCACAAAGACCACTAATGGTTAGTTTTAAGGACCCAGACTTGCTTGGATCCTTTGGCCTTTTTAAGTTTGTTAGCATTTGCAGCGGATTTAATATCAGAGTTTATGCTAACATGCTGTTTATCAGAACTTATATCAGACTTTGCATTAGATATTACACTAGAAGGAATTAAAGCAACTTTCTTTAAAGAAGGTTTTATTTGATAATAATCATAGTATAAACTATGATATTCCATACAAGTATAAATGGAATGCCATAAACTACCATAATGAAAACAAGGATTTTGTGGCTTAAACCTAACAGACTGACTCTTAACTCCTGACTTAGGAGATAAAGAGTTTATATTCTTATTCTTCCTGCAAAAAGAAGCAAGATGGTTAGAGTTTCCACAGTTATAACATTTCTTTCTATGAGCATTAGGAACAGGCATATATTATTGCTTTTATTCACACCTTCCTTTCCATTCCTATTTTTCCTAGCTGCCTTAACCTTATTGACATTCCTTATTTCTTTCAGCTTACGTTTTAGCTACTTTTTTGTCATTAAGCCTATGTTGACTTCAGCTAGTTTATCATGTTCTAATTTTTCAGAAGTTGACTTCTCCTTATCTTCTATCACAGACTCTTTCATCTTTTCAGAATCAGACTTTACAGTTTTAGCTATAAACTTAACAGGATTTACCTTTGGTTTAACAGTTTGTTTAATAACAATTGGCTCAATTTGTTCAATTCCTTTTTCACTTTTATCATCTCCATAACCTAAGCCCTCTTTCCAGTTTCCAATACTTAATAAGTTCTGAGTTTTTCTGCCAGAGTTAGTCCAAGTCCTGATAATCTCTTTTTCTTTTTCTAACTCAGTTTTGAGAGATTTATTCAATTTTATCAATTCATCTCTAACATAAAAAGCATCATCTCTCTCTTTCTAAGTTTGATGGAATATAACTAACTCCTTTTCTAAATAATCATTCCTTTTCTTAAAAGCAAGATTTTCAGAAGTTAATCTTTCACATGTTAAAGTTTGATCTCTGTAGCTAATAAACATGGTTTTAAGATATAATCTCAACTCAGTAATATCATCAGTATGAAAGCCATAAGTTGTTTGAGGTACCTTTAATTCAGCAGTTTCAGGGCTGCCATCAGCATTTGCCATCAAGGCATAGTTCACCTCATCTTCAGAATCTGAAGAGTCTGTCCAGCTTTTCTTCTTTATGACAAGTGCCTTGCCTTTGTCACTTTTTCATTTCTTGCAGTAAGGATATATGTGGCCTCTTTCACCATAATTGTAGCATTTGACTTTTGAGTTGTCTCCTCTGTCGGACTTTGCACCTTTGCCTTCAGATTTTCTGAAACCTTTCTTATCAGTACTTCCACCTTTCTTGAAAAACTTATTTCCCCTTCTGAATTTCCTGTAGGCTATCCTTGTGATACCCTTCACCATAAGAGCACACAATTTCATCATCTCTTCATCAGCATCTATTTAAGGTAAACTTTCAGTTTCTGAATCATCATCATCAGAACTTGATGATTCTGAATCAGACTTTGTGATGAGAGCTTTTCCTTTTCCTTTCTTTTAGACAGCCACTTTGGGGAATTCCTCCTCAGCCTTAAGAGCAACTGTCCTTGACTTTCTCCCTTGTCTCTTGCTTCTTTGATCCATCTCAAGTTCATAAGTCTTGAGCATACCATAAATTTCATCAAGAGTAGTTTCATCAAGAGCATAGTTGTCTCTTATAATAGTAGCCTTCAAATCCCAACTTTCAGGAAGAGCTAAAAGGAATTTTAGATTTGAATCTTTAAGATTATATTCCTTGTCCACCAGTGATAGATCATTCAAGAGTTTGACAAACATGTCATATAAGTCAGTTAATGACTCATCACTTTTTGAGTCAAAGTGCTCATACTCTTGAGTGAGTATAGTCCTCCTGTTCTTCTTGATTGCATCAGTTCCCTAGCATCTTGTCTCCAAAGCATCTCATATCTCCTTTGCAGTCTTGTAGTGAATTACCCTGTTTGACATGACATTATCAATGCCACTATGCAGCAAATGCCTTACCTTTGCTTCCTTGGCAATGGATGAGATATCTTCAGCTGTGTACTTACATTTCTCCTTTGGTACGGTCTTTCCTGGTTGATCTGCAACTACAACAAAGAGCTTGATTGGCTTATACGGTCCCTCTTTAATTCTTTCAAGGTATTCTAGATCTGTAGCTTCCAGAAACATAACCATCTTCACTTTCCATATGGGGTACTCAGAAGTTCTTAGTATGGGAACCCTTATAGTCTCATATCGACTGTGGATTTGAATCTTTTGAGTTTTTTCAGTTTTGGCGGGCTTGGTTAGATTTTCTGCTTCTTCAGACATGATTGTTTTGGATCTTTACTGTATGTGTATTAACAGATAGGCTCTGATACCACTTGTTAGGTCACACAACATTGTAGAAGGAGGTTGAATACAGTGTTGAATACAATCAAATCGATTTCGAACATAAGTAACAGTAAACAGATATATTCGATATAATAAACTTTATTACAATGGGACTGTTCTCTCTCAGTGATGAACAAATATCACGAGAGCTGCTAGGTTATAACGTATGATCTTGTCGATAATGATAACACATAGAGTGTAAACCTATGTCTGTGTTTATATAGTACACAGTTACAAGATAACTTCTAATTGATATGAAATATAATTCTGTCTCCTAAAATACATCAATTAGATATCTTATACAATTCTTTAAGTCCTCTAACTCTTTCCATGCATATCTTCTTTTTGTATTAGTCTCGATCTTCTTTCCTCTAAATCAGCTTCCTTCCTTAACTGTTAGTCATCTAGTACTTAAGTTCTAATATCCATCTTCTAATATTATCTTCTGATAATCTAAGTCCTGATATCTTCTGACTTCCAGTAAATACTGATTCCAGTAAGTACTGATATTTCCTGTTTGTTAAGATCTGAAAACTAAACATGAAACATATTAGACATGACATCTCAAATATATCTAACAGTTGTTAAAAGGAATATAATAACATGGGCCGAAGTGTCAGGGAAGGTAGAACCCCTCTTCTTCAGCAACTCCGTTTCCAGTGGATGCGTTTGAATCGTTTGAATTTTCACGTTAAACACTACTGAGATATGCATCTTGTCTTAAATTTATGTCCTCAACTCATGAATAAAGTATGAATTTAATCACCCCACCTCACTTTTGAAGCTAATGCAAAAAGTGTGTGGCCCTTTCAAATAATTTTTTTATTGAATAATCTTACGCAACACCCCTTGTCCTTTTGCGGGAATTTTTTTTCGAATAACAAGTGCCTTTACATTTGGGGCTAGGAAACTTGGACAAATACTTGTGCATTCAGGAGATAGTCTAGTTGTTGAACCCCTGATGTTTTTTTTGAATACATTGAATAGGCATGGAAGTGGACATCATACTGATGTTCAAAATGCAGTCCATATCTTGGCTTCCACCCCAACTAACCACACAATTTCCAACGAGTCAAACAATGAAGGCGAGGTAATTTATAGTTGAAAATATGCATATTGTTTTGTGTAGATGGAGATAACTAAACTATTCATGTTGTTCACTCTAGGATGGAGTCTGCATCTTCCCAACATCAGATACTCCAAATAGGCAACAAACAGGTAAAAGAACATTTGATGAGATTTTACAAGAACCCGAGGAAGGCACTAATATCATTCCTGACCTGGGTAGTGACGCCCAGAAACATGGCAGAACAGTAGATGTTGCTTCAGTTACATATTTTAGTGCCTTGTCCAATGAGTTATTTAATACTGAGAGCAGTTTGGCCTGGACAAACAATGTCACTAGTCCTGATCCTTTGGACCTAATGTTAGATCTTCGTGGGGGCTTTGAGACTCAATTTAATATATTGCAATATGGTCGGTGTTTCTATTTGTTTGTCTCAAATGTGCAATATTGGTCGCTACCTCCACCGCGACCTTTATTTCAGAGTGCACATTCTTCAGATGCTATTCAACACTCATCTCTACTGAATGAGTTTCCATTTGGAAGAATCAATAGCTTAGTCCGTGATCCCAGGCTCTACCCTATAAACTCAATGCTTGTGACTCTTATGGTTTTGAAAGGCCTGGGTCGCGTGGAACTGGAACATTTTTCCCTATCCTGGTCTGCACCTTTTTTGCCTTTAGATTATTGAATTTCAATTTATGTTGGTACCATGAAATGGATCTTACATGTGCGTATGACTAGCAATCTGTAATCCGAGCCTGATAGTTTTATTTTGGAAATGGTTAGCCTCATATTTTCTAATTTATTTTATTATTTTTTTAGAACATGCCCCTACGTGGTTACAGATCATCATCGGTTGAAGGAATGATTCAAGCACCAGTGAGGTCCTTCCATAGCATTGTCCAAACAGTTACATCTAGTGGATTCCGTGCAGGTCAAAGTGGTGGGTTGCCTAGGTATTCAGATGCAAACTACTCTGATTCATTGGGGAATGCGAATGGTTTACTCACGCAAGACTATGGAATTCTTGTACCTAGCCCCTTTCATGCACAACGTATAATATCTTTTCAAGGGAGCAACATGCAGCCAAGACCTGCTTCTTCCTTCCAACCAAGTACACCATTTCATGGGAGCAACAGGCAACAAAGACATGTTTCTTCCTTTCGACCAAGTACACATTTTCAAGAGATCAACAGACAACAAAGACCTGCTTCTTCCTTCCCACCTAGTATTCAACCTTGGAACAATTCCAGGCATAGATAGTCCTAAAGGTGTAGCTGGTCTTGGAATGTATGGTATGAAATTCCCCTGAAGCTGCAAAAGAACATACTTTTAGGTGTTATAGTGCCAGGACATGAAGATCTGGACTGTCATCATTTAACCATATAAAAGATGACATCCCACATTTTCCTAAATTATTTCCATCCTTAAACCTTATGTTCATTAGCTTCCGAAACAGAAAAGTTATATTTTGTGAACTTGTTTGTTGGAAGGTAGACTCCAATGTCGTCCAGAGCTTGTAAGCGTCTTCTTCTTTTGCAACATGATGGTACTCTGAGTCATCAATTCATCGATGAATAAGACTGATAGTTTTCATGTTCATCTTCTTCCAAGCCACATCAGATTTCTCTATAGGTTTGACCCCTTTCAGCCTCACTGGATCAAATAAATCTTTACTGTAATGAAGATCTTTGATTTAGCTTTTCCAAACGATAATTTGAAGCTGTTAAACATATCATTACACTGGATGAACTCTCCATTTCCATTTACCAAAGACTACAGGAATCGTCACTTGGAACCGCACAAGTTGGCCAGGAAAGTGGATGTGTTTGGGGAGCTTTCCATATTAATACGGCGCGGAATCAGAGAACCACGGCACACAAAGCACTTTCCTAGTCACCAATAATATAGGCCCCAACTCTGATGTCAATTGTTAGGAATTCCCGTCTTTGCGTAAATAGAACCTGAGAATTATCACAGATAATTAATATGAACAGATCAATAATAATCAAGACAGATGAACACCAAGATTTATACGTGGAAAACCCCCTTAAGATAAAGAGGTAAAAACCAGAGGACCAACTCCGAATGTTTCCACTATAATGATAATAATTGTTACAATATTCTCTCTCAAGTTTACGAAGTAACACTTGAGGTACAACCGAATAGTAATACAAAGATTCCCTATTCCTTGGTACTGGACCGGATAACCTGGACAGAACGGTCCCTTCGGTATTGGACCGGATTGTTAGTGTTGTGCCCTAGAGACAACACTATGATGTTTTAGTTTAAGATATTAGGATTATTAATATTTATGTTCTATCGATTATTCTCTTTATAATTTATTAATTCTTAATTTACTGCAATATAAATGTTAGATTAATAAATGTCCTTAGAATATGATATGTAATTCTATATCTCTAAGTACGTGACTTAGAAATGAGATTATGAGAATAGTATCAATATTTCTAAAGGTCCCTAGTCGAGTATTATTATTAAGGGACAATAATAATGCATTAAGACTGATGTTTTTGTTGACTGATGATCACATCTCATTGATCATAGGTATAGTGATACTAAAGTCAAAAACACAGGCAGATGTATATGTACATGGTGCTGGACAGACCCAATATGAGATTCTACATGTCTGTTGTGTCATAAGTAATTCTCACAGTGATAATGATGTAATGGTCCTTAGACCTGAAGTCATTATATTTCTACATGAGAATTAATATACATTGATTCCATTAAAAGTTATCCTTGACCAGGTAATGATAAAATTTGACATTGGGTATATTATGAATTGTATGAGAAATATGAATGATTTAGATGGGATTTAACCCTCCTATTTAAGGAGTGATATTATTGTCCTCTTGTGTGAGCTAGACTATGAAATGCGTGGCCATGCTCAAATGTTGATTTCATATGATAGTCAACTCATTGATCAAAGAAACCTAGATTAAACATTGATGAGGATGACAAATTACATGCTTCTAGTTTAATCTATAATATTTGGTTAAAGGGATTATATTACATTGTACATTATTCATAAAAAGGTTTAATCGATCACCGATTCAATTATTATTACTTGGGTAGCAATGATGTATTACTAGAAGCCGTTCATTGTTTACGATTTTAAATTAGTTTTAAAATTCGTTGCCAAATTAATAATAACCTATAGGGTCACACACTAAGAATGCTTGAAGGATTATTTAATTTAAATTGGATTTAAATTATTTTAAAGTTATTCGAATTATTTATAATATTAATTAAGTATGACTTAATTAATTAGATAAATATTGTTATTCGAATTTACTAATATTAATTATGAAATTTATTTGTTAAATAATTAAGTGAGACTTAATTATAATACAAATAGGAATTTCGAATTAATAATAACTCCTAATTAGTTAAGAGTTATAATTCGTTTTTTCTACTCTCTATATAATATCTCTGGTGTGGATGATTTTGTAACCAACACTTTTACTAAAACCCTAGCCACCAAGAGAGAAGATGGAGAGAGCAAGAAGAAACGGGTTTGTGCTAGTACACATCCAATCCTTGAGTTCAAGCATTTGTGTGGATACCAATAGAGCGTAGATCGCGAGAGCGGGATGCGTGGTAATTGTACAAACTTTGGATTTCATTAGTCAACCAATTGGTAAAGTTTTTAAGGTAAACAATCTGATCTACGAATTAAATATATGTTTTTCGCATGGATCCTGCGGTGGGTTTCGAAAATTCTATTATTTTATGTTTTAATTACTGTTTTCGTTACATTTATGTGATCGAAACCCAACATAGATAACCTGGAGAACTCCCATTGTTGCAGCCGCAACACCTGGACGAACTCCTATCGCTATAGACCCTGAAGGCTACAACGCAACACACTTTTGCAACTTGGACTGCCATGCTACAGCTCCCCCAGCAAAAGTGAAAAGCATCCCTGACGTGGACTTCATCGCATCTGGATGTCCTGCCATGTCAGCATCTGTTAATCCTTCCAAGATCGGTTCACCATCTCCGTACTTCAAGCATAACCTGGAAGTGCTCTTAAGATATCTGAGAATCCACTTCACTGCTTCCCAGTGCTTTCTTCCAGGATTTGACAAATATCTACTCACAACTCCAACAATATGAGCAATATCTGGTATTGTACAAACCAATGCATACAAAAGACTCCCCACTACCGATGAGTAGGGAACTTCTTCCATATCCTCCTTCTCTTTGTCTGTTGACGGACACATTTTCTTATCCAGCTTGAAATATCCTGCCAACGGTATGCTATCAGGTTTAGCATCATCCATATTGAACCTTTTCAGGATCCGTTCAATATAACCCTGTTGTGATAACCACAACTTCTGAGATGTTCTGTCACGAGCAATCTTCATCCCTAGGATTTCCCTTGCTGGACCCAAGTCTTTCATATCAAAGAACTTGGACAAATTCTCTTTTAACTTCCGGATCATATTAGCATCTTGGCCGACCACTAACATATCATCAACATAAAGCAGCAGGATAATGAAGTTACCGTTAGGAAACCTTTGCACATAAACACAGTGATCGGATGCAGTTCTCTTGAACTTATGATTCCTCATGAAGGAATCAAACTTCTTGTACCACTGTCTCGGCACTTGCTTAAGACCGTATAAACTCTTCTTGAGTTTACACACCATGTGCTCCTTCCCTTCCACTTCAAATCCCTCTGGCTGGTGCATGTAGATCTCTTCCTTCAATTCTCCATGAAGGAATGCAGTTTTCACATCTAACTGCTCAAGCTCAAGATCCATGCTAGCCGCCAATCCGAGAACTATTCGGATTGATGTCATCTTTACAACTGAAGAAAAGATTTCATCGAAATTAATGCCTTCCTTCTGTGCAAAGCCTTTAACCACCAAGTGTGCTTTATATTTTACAAGCTCTTCATCATCCCTTTTTACTTTAAAGACCCATTTATTCTTCAAAGCCTTCTATCCCTTTGAAAGTGTAGTCAACTCATAGGTTTCATTCTTGTTTAAAGAATCCATCTCCTCCTGCATTGCTTTCAACCAGCAACTACTTTTTTTATGAGTCTTGACTTCCTCAAAGGTCTCGGGCTCCCCCTCATCAGCAACTAAGATATACTCGGATGAAAGATATCTTCCTGATGATCTTTGTTCTCTCCTAGAACGACGTGGCTGAGTTTCTCCAACTTTAGCCTGGGGCGGTAGCTCCCCCTGCTCCGTAGCCTCATCTTCTGCCATATCATCTCCATCATCTTCTAATGCATCTGGATTTCTAGCTTTCTTTGGTTGTCAAGTTTTCCCAAAATTCTTATAATTTTGAGACTCATGGAATACCACATCTCTGTCCTGAATATCTTCTTCAATTCAGGATTCCACATCCGATAACCCAACTCTAGATCCCCGTAGCCAACAAGAATACACGAAGTTGTTTTATCTTCAAGCTTTGTTCTATGCTCCTTCGAGATGTGTGAAAAAGCCTTGTATGAGACATCTTTTCCCAATCAGATCTTCTCTGGAATCTCAAAGTCCAGAGGTGCCGATGGAGATCTATTGATCAAGTAGCAAGCTGTTCTTACAGCCTCTCCCCAAAATAACTTCGGCAGCTTAGCCATTTTCAACATGCATCTGACTCGTTTAGCAATGGTACGGTTCATTCTTTCCCCAACGCCATTCTGCTGCGGGGTTCCAGGAACTGTCCTTTCATGCCGGATACCATATTTTGCAAGGTACTCTTAAAACTCTTTTGAAGTGTACTTTCCTCCATTATCATTACGAAGACACTTCAGTTGTTTTTCTGTTGATCTTTCAACCATGGCATGAAAATTCTGGAAGTACTTAAACACTTGATCTTTGGATTTGAGTATCTCAACCCACACCTTTTGAGATGCTTCATCAATGAAGGTAACAAAGTACCTGTTTCCGCCTAAGGACTCCACCTCAAACGGACCACACACATCAGAGTAGACTCTTTCCAACACCACTTACTTTATCTTCAATGGACTGCAATAAGATACTCGATGTTGTTTCCCGAATAAACAATATTCGCAGGACTTCAATGCAGTATCTTTAGCAAACGGAATGAGGGATTTCTTTGCTAAAATCTGTATCCTTTCTCGCTCATGTGGCCAAGCCTCTTGTGCCACAAACTTGCTGAAGTTTCATCTTCAACTATGTTCAAACCATCAAAACACATCCTCACTTTTGTCATTTACAACGAGCCACAAGTGGAACCTCTTGCAACCACTAACGGACCCGTAGTAAGCTTCCACATCCCTCCACCAAATGTATTTATGTACCCTTGCTTGTCTAGCACCATGCAAGAAATCAAGTTGAGCCATAAGTCCGGAATATGCCTGGCACCTTTTAGAGTCATTGAACAACCTGTTTTTGTCTCAATGCGGATGTCACCAATGCCTGCGATCTTTGACTGATCAGAGTTACCCATTCTTACTGTACCAAAGTCGCCTACTTGGTACCTTATAAAGAATTCTTGTGTGGGTGTTGCATGATACGTTGCTTCAATATCAACCACCCATTCGACCTTCTGATCATCAACATGTAAGCATTCTTCTTCCCCAAAAGAAAGGATCACAACATCTTCTATCATAGCAGTTGTTGTACTTTTCTTGGCATGTCTCCCTTGCTGACCATTGTTCTGCTCATTGAGCCAGGCCCTACAATCCTTCTTGTAATGACCCTTCTTCTTATAATAGTAGCATTCAACATTGGCTTTTGATTTGCCACCGGAATTTCCAAAATTCCTGCTTTTACTACGCGCCATGTTCGGATCCTTATAGTTATTTCTGCCCCTGTTCTGAGTAACAAGAGCCTGAGAATCGTTGCTGACTCCCTTTTCTTTTCTTCTCATAGCCTCACTAAGGAGACTTTCCTTGATGGACTGCAACGTTGGTTTATCACTTAGCACAACATTAGTTATTGCCACCACTAACGTATCCCAACTCAAAGGCAAAGTGTTGAGAAGAAAAATTGCCCTGAGTTTCTCATTAAGATCCATCTGCATAGTTGCAAGTTGATTTAACAACCCCTGAAATTCCCTCATATACTCTGACATATTATTTCCATCCTTAAATCTCATATTCATCAGCTTCTGGAATAGAAAAGTTATATTTTGTGAACTTGTCTGTTGGAAGGTAGACTTCAATGTCGTCCAAAGCTTGTAAGCGTCGTCTTCTTCTGCAACATGATGGTACTCTGAGTCATCAATCCATCGACGAATAAAACTGATAGTTTTCATGTTCATCTTCTTCCAAGCTGCATCAGATTTCTCTGTAGGCTTGACCCCTTTCAGCTCCACTAGAACAAATAAATCTTTACTGTAAAGAAGATCTTTGATTCTGCTTTTCCACAACGGATAATTTGAAGTTGTTAAACATATCATTATACTGGATGAACTCTCCATTTCAATTTACCAAAGACTACAGGAATCATCACTTATAACCGCACAAGTTGGCCAGGAAAGTGGATGTGTTTGGGGAGCTTTCCGTATTAATACGACGCGGAATCAGAGAACCACTGCGCACAAAGCACTTTCCTAGTCACCAATAATGTGGGCCCCGGCTCTGATGCCAATTGTTAGGAATTCCCGTTTCCCGTCTTTGCGTAATAGGACCTAAGAATTATCACAGACAATAATATGAACAGATCAATAATAATTAAGATAGATGAACACCAAGATTTATACGTGAAAAAACCCCTTAAGATAAAGAGGTAAAAACCACAGGACCAACTCCGAATGTTTCCACTATAATGATAATCATGGTTACAATATTCTCTCTCAAGTTTACGAAGGAACACTTGAGGTACAACCGAATAGTATTACAAAGATTCCCTATTCCTTCGGTACTGGATCAGATAACCTGGACAGAACAATATCTTCGGTACTGGGCCGGATAACCTGGAGAACTCCCCTTATTGTAGCCGCAACACCTGGAAGAATTCCTATCACTATAGAACTTGAAGGCTACAACCCGACCAATACTCACACTAACTCACCCGAAACGAAAGAAGAGAGAAGCACGAGGGCCTCCTATTATGACCTGCCTGAAACTACCACAAGGTAAGTTTCCTACTAAATGGACTATCTAGCAGCTATATACTTAAGAAGTGAGGTTGAGAAGAGAGTAAGGTGCATTTTATGAAATGAGGGGAGGAGGTTATTTATAGGAAGAGCCAATGGCATGCTTGGGTAATTAATGGGTAAAGTAGGGGTAGATAAATAAGAGGGAAGGTGGGAGGAAAGTGGGATAAGATGAAGGTGTTGTGTTTAGGAAGCTTGGTGGAGGGGACCCACAACTAACATATATATATATATATATATTAACCGGTGACAGTCCAGAAATATGTAGTTAGAGCTTGATAATTGTATTTTGGATGTGATTAGCCTCATGTTTAGTAATATAGTTTTATTTAAAAAAATTGTAGAATCAGCACCTACCTGGTTACAGACCATTGTTGGTTGAGGGAAAGATTCACGCACTATCGAGGTCCTACAAACATATCATTATTTTGCTGATGCATTATTGAAAAGGAGAGGAATGCTTTTACGGATAAAATATTAGGAGTGCCAAAATAAATCCTAAATTTGTTCTGAAATGGCACGGGACATACTATAATTAACTGATTTTCTATAAATGTATAGGAGTCCTCTATATTACAAGTACTGCAGCCAAAATTTAGCTAATTTTGAAAGCATTTTGAAACCCTGAACATTTTCCTGTACTACTTTTGCTCTATCTGAGAATAAACTGTTATATAGAGCCAAATACCTTCACCTTCGGGATTATCAACAATCTGCAGATGTATTCTCAATAGTTTAACGCTCCACATGCTGATGCAAAATAGTAACTACTTTGGTGTAAGTTTGTACTTGTGAAAGATTTCAAACTTTCTTAACTACTAATCAAATGGGATGTTAAGAAGTTCTTAACGATTTTTCATTCTTGCTCGAAAATCTTGTTAAGTGTTGCTCGCCCTTACATTTTGTAATTGAATTTTAGAGATTTGCTCGTGGGCATTCTAGAAGCATTGTCAAAACTATATATGTGGGCAACAGCTGAAAGACATTATGTCCGATAGTATTAGTATGATATCGACCAAAGGCTAATTATGGCAGACAACTAAAGTTAAAGGAGAGAATGGTATTCCTTCTTCTATTCCTGAGTTTTCTTTCTCTCTTCCTGCTTTATTTCATTTCATGATAGTTACAATTGATATTCTTTCATTGAAATGAAAATAAACATGTATCAGACTACATTACTATAATACAAATACCTTGTTTTTTGGCTTTCTGGGGCCAATACTATCGCAGCTAAGTGAGGATTCTCCCAGACCAGTGTCATGATAAAAAATGAAAATGTGCACATAATACATAAATATTAATTATTTAGGTACCAAGACTTGATTTCCAGTAATCTCAAACCAAATTTGTTCAAGAACCTTGACAATTAGTTCATGGTAAGTACCAAGATTGAGTGAAAGATAGCATGCATGAAGTTGTTGAAACTCCTCTTTTGTACTCATATTGTGCTCAATGATCATTTCCATCATTGACTCCTTGAAGTCTCTATCAGGATCTATAGATTCCTGTACAATAGCCACACTCATTAGGCTGGAATGTGATGATACACTTTCCCGGCCTTGAACTTGAGCAAGCCTCGTTGATGCTATTCTTGGTGATTTAGCTCTTAGCTTCACTCCTATTGATTTCGCTCTTAATTCCCAAACCGGGCATTTTTTTCTCTTCACCGATACTATCTTTATTTAAGCTACATGAACTTTTCTCTTCAAATTTCCTTGAGCTTCCTTGAAACTTGACAGATGGTATAATTCCGTGATCAACTTTCTCGAGATTGGTTATGATTGGTTTGAGCTCAAGCTGTGACACTAAATCAAGTTTGTAGTCATAATGGTTGGACGGAGAGTCAACTTTTACTCGTCTAAATTCAGAATCTAGATCATAGAAAACAGGATCATCACAAGAGAAGCTACCAGTAGAGTAATTCTGGGCCAGTTCAAATGCATGATTATGCTTAGAATAAATGGATCCATGGATGACATGATAACTTGAGTACTCCCTAGAATCAGAAGAGTTAGTGATTAGCTTCTGAGAAGCTACAGTTTTCTTTGTGCAGCGTCTTCTATTGGATGATTTTCTTGGTGGCTCTGACAAATGGGAAGTCGACTTGAAGTCTCGATTGAAGTGGTAAGACTTCCGGGACTGGCATGTTTGTTGGGCCGCTGTGGCAGTGAATGATGATGCAAAAGGAGATGACTTCATTTTGGATTGAACTTTCTTGTTCAGGGATTTACTCGTCAAGTTCTGCAGCTTTCTGGTTTTACTAGCACTCGTGTGGTTAAGCTTATAAAACCAAGCATTTGGCAGCATATCTGAAAACTTAAACCTGTAATTTCCCATCACACAAAACCTGCTTTTCTGACTGCTCTAGGATGAGTTAGTATGTTATATACCAAAAACTGAAGTTTTGATAAAAAGTGAAGAGATGCTTCTCTGACAGATAGAGCACTAGATGTTTTGCTCCAAATATATGTCCAAATATATTCTGTTACATAGATTTGGGTGTTTATGTGGATTATAATTATGATATTATGGCACCTAGTCAACTGATCTGGCCATACATTATGATATATTGGTTGTCACAAGGGACTTATCCACTTTAATTTCTAATAATAATCCAGCTATTCCATGGTCCGATCTTGTCCCCGTGAACATTAGATCTTGATTCGGAAGAGCTTCATAAAAAGCAAAAAATGTTGGAGATCACTTTTTAATAGTTGAGTTGGCATATGTAAGTTCATGATAAGAACTCAGTAAAGTTTGGCATTTCAGGGATGTTGACAAGGCAATGTAAACTTAACTGATAAACTGATGATCAATTATTTTTGAGAACTAAAGAGTATTTCATGTCCTTCAGGTGTGAAATTTGCATCTCTGGATAAAGGTTTGTTGATTTGTTCAATAACCGGGGATGTCTATTACTCAAAATGTTATTGGTGGCACCTCCATGGTCTACATGTATGAATACACTTTACTTACTTGCACATTGTCGTAAGGACATAAAGCAGTAACACTAAGTGACATATATCGTGTAACTGACCTTCAAGCTGCCACAGCAAGAACAAGACGTTTCCATTTTTGAATCAAAATCCTCATCCTGGCATATCCTGCATTCAACCACTTCTCTTGGACATAATTTATCTTCAGAGTCTGAAAGGGCAGAACAATCAATCATGACGTCATAATTATCTGCAGGTACTAATTGTTTTGAGGGTTAATGAGCTAATTGGTCACTGTATTGTTAACAAGCTTTCAATTGGGTCACCAACCCAAAAAAACTTTCAGTCAAACACTTGTACAAACTGAACATTTCAATTAGGTTACTCCCGTTTATCCCCGTTAAAAATACTAACGGCCATCTGATGTGGCATCCTACATGGCACCTCTGTTTCTCTGAGATTGGTTCAATTAAACCCACCCATTTCCCCAACATTCAATTATACTCATCCCCCTTCTATAATTCTCCTCACATCCCCCTTCTTTAATCTTCTCCCATCCCTCGTTACATCCATTGCAAATTCTTGAAGATGTCTAGTTCAAGAAGTTCCTCTGCTTCAGTTCGGAACCCGTATAGCTCAGATATGTACAAAGTTGCAACGAAACATAGTAGCTCGGATTTTGGAAATGGTGGAGTAAAATGCAAATGTGATCTCCCTTCTCCTTGTCAAGAAGTTTAGAAGGAAGGCACACTTGATTTGGGACGTTGATTCTTCGGTTGTAGCCGATACAAAGTATGGTATTTTACATAAATGTTACATAATATGTCATAAGTATGCATTTTCCATAAATTTTATGTTTTAATTTCAGGATCCCATAGAAGATGCAATTTTTTTATATGGGCGGATCCCAAAAGAAGCTGAAAAAATGGCAGGTGAAAGAGTACGGAGAACTTGCATAACGAGGAGGGTGTTGATTTTGTTGCTTGTAATTTGGATCATGCATGTTATTGTCAAGTAAAATGTTATGTTTGAATGCATAATGTAATGTTGATTCTAGTTCCAATAAAAAAGATGTTGATTTTAGTTGATTCCTACTAAGATGAATTTAATTTTTTTTATATAAACAGACCAGCCTTTTTCATAGAATAAAGCTTAAGATTCCTTACATACTGTTCTTACGAAATGTGTCATTGAAACAAACACATGGGTTCAATAATATTTCCCACTACAATAATTCAACTAAAAAATCAAATATGTGCTTCATTGATCCTTACAAAAGAGAATTACAATAATAATTCATGGTACTAGTTGTTAGTAAACTAATACTACTTCTTTCTTGGGATTTTGAAGCCTTTGACCGGGCCTTTTCCCTTCCTCCTAGAAGTTCCAGGAATGTCTATAATGAGAGTGCCACCACCACCTCCTCCATGAGCCTTAATACCAGGTGTAGGCATCTACATATACAAAAATTGAAGAAGCATTACACTAAACATACCACTGTTTAAAAATAAGAAATAATTGTGATAATTGGTACTTACAAACACAGCATTATCAGCAGTTATATTATTTTCCTCCATCATATTCTGAGTCCCTTGGGCAAGCCTTTGGCTCCTTCTTGGAGTATTAGGTGTTGCTGGAGTTTCCATCATCAGAGCCTCTTTCATCATCTCTGCCTCTTCTGTTTGCACCTCCCTAACATTCCTCTCAATTTCTTCATCAACTTCTTGATCTTGTTCAGTAAGCTTCCTTTTCCCCCCTCTTTGTTGTAGTAGGTGCAGTTTTTGATGGTTCAGGGCATCTTGTTCTGATGTGCCCAACTTTATTGTAATATGAACAATGCATCACCCTGCCTTGTCCAGTGAGTTTTTCCTCCATTTTATTCTGAGTCCATTAGGCAAGCCTTTGGCTCCTTCTTAGAGTATTAGGTGTTACTGGAGTTTCCATCATCAGAGCCTCTTCCATCATCTCTGCTTATTCTGTTTGCACTTCCCTGACATTCCTCTCCATTTCATCATCAACTTCTTGATCTTGTTCAGTATGCTTCCTTCTTCTCCCCCTCTTTGTTGTAGTAGGTGCAGTTTTTGGTGGTTCAGGGCATCTTGTTCTGTTGTGCCCAACTTTATTGTAATTAGAACAATGCATCATCCTGCCTTGTCTAGTGAGTTTGGTCAACTTACCCCTAGGTGCCCTTGTATTGCTTTCCTCCCAGCTCTTTCTTCTTCTTAGTTGTTCTTACAGACCCCATCACTATGTTCAAATTTCTTCTTCCAAAAAACTAAAACATCAAGCCATAACACTTCAAGATTTCAAGTGCAACGCTTTTCTCATGTCGTTTTAAAGCAAGAAATGCTCACTACACATTTACCAAAGTACAAACTTCAGCAAACTACTTATGACAAGATTGACATCATCTTTATGCAGAAAGAAATACTTAACAATAATCATTTAATAAAAGAACCCCTGTTCAGGAGTTAATTTGTGACCAATTATATATTTAATTAATTATAATAGATGAATAATTGAAGCCCAAGATTTGGGGATTATTATGATCTTCCATGGTTATGCTTTATTTATCTAATTCCAGATTCTGCTCTCTGAATGGACTTCCTGGAAATCAAGTTTGGTATATCACTCCTGCAGTAACAAGAAGGTTGTACATAATTATAAAAACGTCAAGAAGCAACAAATAGTACAAAAAAGTTTATTAAAACAAATCCACATTCAAAAACTTGAAAATTTGCGCGGCAGGAAGTCTTATTGTCCTCCATATATAATCCACGCTTGCTTTTGTACACCATGAAACAACATACACAAACATGCAAGCAATGATGACATAATTATTAACTTCATTCTGTATACTAATAAGACTTATATTAAGATGGAAGACTTTGGAGGCTCAGACGGATAAAAAGTCAGCCTCATCTGAACTCTCCCCATAGATAACGAAACTGGTGTCATGACTATCCTCATTGCCACCTCCCGGGTCACTATTCTAACTGCTATCAGATGTATTCATGAAGCACGATCCATCAAACATACTACTGCTGAGCTGCGAGTGTAGACTCACATCACCACTGCTAATCGTTGGTCCAAATTCGAGAAAACTGCAATAGAAAAAATACATTAAAGATTATGCAAATGGTTTTAGATAGTCATCTTTCATCTGCTTAAGTTCCAAAAACATATGATAAGCACAATACTAACTTTTCTTCAGGAGGAAACTCAGCTAGCAGGCAGAAGTCAGGTCTTTCCCCATACAACTGATTTGTAGGTATGAAAGTGCAGGTAGCCCATATGACTAAGCCAAACAACATAATTGAATGGAAAATTTACAAGTAGAGGATGAACTATCTTGGGTCATAACACATGATGCACCAATCTTCTTCAGAAGCTAGACATTCCTTGTTGGACATGTCCTGTTTGCAGTCCATGAAGTTAATAAAAATAGGTAATCGTAAGTGGCAACTTTGACAGTAATTCACTAGAAAGCATCAAACTCCGAAGTCCTAGAACACAAGGTTTTGGAATATAATAGACATGATAGGAAGAGTCATGCTCACAAGATGCCTAAGGAACTTGAATTCTCCTGTAATAACTGTTGAAATAAACCTTTCTACTTCTGCCTTCCCATGCAGATGAGTAAAGTCGATAAGACAAACGACATATGTGTACCCACACAAACACACGAAATGCAACAAGAGAGGGGGATGGAGAAATCAGCTTTTACTTTTCTGAGATGCATACAGTCCCGCAGAATCAAAACCTCCAACAGGTTTCCACCTGCTCCCACACCAAGCTTCCTGAAAAATTAGTATCGTAGAAAAGAAAAACCAAGAAGCTAAGCAATTTGATGCTAGGACAGGAGAAAATATTAGTCAACACAAGTCAAAGAGTATAATTAATAGAAAATTGAACTTACCTTAGAAAAGCACCCGATATGGAGTGGGATGCTGAAAAGTCGAGATATTTCAGCTTACAAAATCCCTGAATTGTTATATATCACACTTAATTAGAAGCATCACCCACACATGTAAAAGAACTACTTTGTCTATGCATCCTTCAAGGACTACTAACAGGTCACATAATTTGGATATGGGAACCAATTAGAATAGATCTAGCATAAAAACCATGGGACAATTGGAAATGCCTGGATTTTCACCTAGAGCGACGCCTTCAACATGTGGAGAGTGATAAAAAAACTCGTTCAAGTTTATTTATTCACTTAGTCTCCTATAAATCAAAATCTACTAGGTGGCCAATTTATAGTATACACTGTACATATATAAGGTCTGGTTCATGTAACATTGCTATCTTAAACAAGAGCCACTAATTTTCAACAAACTAGACTTGTCTTATCCTCACCTTGCAAATGTCATAATTCCTATTAGGGGTTCACCGTTCCTTAATTAGGGTGCATCATTAAACCCAAAACATAGTATAGATAGTAGTATGTGCAGAGACTCAACATGTTCATTCTGTTAGATTGTAAACGGTTTTTCATATGGTTTTCAGCACACCTCGACCCTACACATAAAAATACACACCTATACATAATGTAATTTCGTGTGTAGGGCTTCAGTGCATCTGTCATCCACTACTTTATGTAGTTTCATCCAATCATTACAGATGATTGTTAGTCCCTTAACAATATGACAAGAATTACAGAAGGGGGGTTGAATGGAATTCTTGAAACTTTTTCTTGAAATAAAATGTTCAAACTCGAATTTAAATATATATGTATTGATTAGCACAATGCAGAATAAAAACTTAAGTGAATCAAAACACAAGTAATTAAAAATAAGAGTCTTTAAAAACTTTCTGGTGGATTTGAATGATTCCACCAGAGATATATAATATATATCGAGAAAACTCTGTGTGCAAGAATGCTCACAGCTGCTTACAAATATGAACTACTGAGAATACAGAGAAATGCTAATAATTCTGCTTACAAATGTTTCTCACTTTTTGTATCTCAGATCTATGTTTCTATTTGCTACTTCTTGGTTTATATATTACCAAGATTACAAAGTCAAAAGACAGGATCATCATAAAAACTGTCGAGTCTAACACTTTGCTACTTTGTTCTCTATTACCCAGTTAATAGGCTTCCTCATTCCATTTGCATACACTTCTATGCATGTGACTAGTTGTCACTGTCAACGGATATTTGAATTCTTTATCCATTGAGTACATGACCATCCGTCGAGTTTATGATCATCCGTTGATGGCTTTATTGATCATCCGTCGACTGCTATATTGATTATCCGTTGATAGCTATTTGATCATCCGTCGATGGCTTTGTTAATCATCCGTCGGTAGCTATTTTGGCACTTGACTTCAATTCATTTATGCATAATTACAAGACATCATCTATGTACAATTAATCAACCTATTCTGCATATCTAGTTAAAGTCAACATGACTTATATGCTACTACAGAATCTATACAAAGGTGTATGCAGAAATGTGCTACAGACTCATTATTACATAAGCTACTCACTCGATGGATAATAAGTCATCATCCGTCGGGACTATAATGAGTTATCCGTCGGGACTATAATTTTTATCCGTCGAGTGCTACATTATTTCACTAAGTAAAATCTACTTAGGTGTTTTGTTTATGTAATCATCAAGTACACAACATATGCACAACAATCTCCCCCAATTTATGTCTACTGGAATTATAGCCATAAATTAAGAGATACTTGATGATAAAAAAACACCCTAAACATACAGCTTTAAAGGAGAGTAGATAATACTGAAAAGTGCTTCAATTAATCAAAATGTACAAAGTTTAGCTCACAATCATTTTTCAAGATGCTCCTCTAGCCTGAGCAGTTTTCAAGTGCTTCAATTGATTATTTCAGTGTCAGTGTGTGGTGAAGTCACATTGTTATCAGGAATTTTGAAACATGATTTTATCACATCACTATTTATATAGAATTTTTTACCTTTGATGGTTAGAGTGATGGTCTTATCTATAGCGTTATAGGTAGCAGTGGTCCACATCTCTTCAACAACTTCACAGAAGATTGTGGGTGATTCCAGCATGGCAAAATTGAGCTTGCAATTCTTCACAAAGTCCACCATCTTATGATAGTCATCTGATTGCTGAATACCCTTGTTCACTAATGCAGTGAAATTGTTCTTCTCATAAATGAACCCAGTTTGAGACATAATCTTTACAACAGGTGCCATTGTTAAAGAGTAAGAGCTTGAAGAGAGGGAGAGTAAGTGCTTGAGAGAGAATGAAATTAGAGCAGTTGAATTTGAGAATGATAAAAGAAAAGCAATTGCAATGAAATAAGCTTTTATATTATCTCAAAAATAACTGATAAAAATAATAAAGTAAAATAAAGTAACCAATAGAAATTGCCTAAAATAGCCGTTTAAAAATAAACTGTAAAAGTTCCACCCATTATCCGTCGTGTTATGCTTACAAACTGTAAGTATAGTCGATGGATAATGTACAGGGAATTAACGACTGAGATTAAGATAATTCGACGGATGAGGATAAACTGTTATCCGTCGAGAAAAAAATATTCCAGAAAAGTAATTGATTTTTATTAGCAAATAGTATTTCGACGGATGACCAAACTCAATGGATAAGGGTCATCCGTCGAGATGTAAAATTTGACTTAGCCAAAATTTCATCCAAGGCTGAAAAATCAATTAAATTTCTGGCTGCATTTCAACTTGTAAATTAACTCAGATAGATTTAAAGAGTAATTAAGCATACCTAACTCACTTACCAACCTTGAAAAGGTGGATTCATCCAGTGGCTTGGTAAAGATATCTGCAAGCTGCTTCTCACTTGAAACAAAATGTAGTTCCACAATACCATTCATTACATGTTCCCTTATGAAATGGTACTTGATATCTATGTGCTTTGTCCTTGAATGTTGTACTGGATTTTCAGTGATGGCAATTGCACTTGTGTTATCACAGAAAATAGGAATCCTTTCAACTTGCAAACCATAGTCTAGCAATTGATTTCTCATCCATAAAATATGTGCACAGCAATTGCCAGCAACAATATATTCAGCTTCAGCTGTAGAAGTAGAAACTAAATTTTGCTTTTTACTAAACCAGGACACAGGCTTGTTTCCTAGAAATTGACAAGTTCATGTTGTACTATTTATATCAATTCTACAACCTGCATAATCTACATCTGAATAACCAGTTAGATCAAAACCAGAATCTCTAGGGTACCAAATGCTAAGGTTTGGTGTTCCCTTGAGATATCTGAAAATTCTCTTAATAGCTATTAAGTGAGATTCTCTAGGATCAGCCTGAAATCTAGCACATAAACATGTAGCAAACATTATATCTGGCCTACTAGCTGTTAAGTACATAAGTGAGCCAACCATGCCTCTATAACTTGAAATATCCACAGACTTTTCAGTAGTGTTTAATTCAAGCTTAGTTGCAGTGGCCATGGGAGTTTTTGCAGATGTGCAATCCATTTGATCAAACTTCTTTAAAAGATCAAAAATATATTTAGTTTGACTAATGAATATTCCATCACTAACTTGCTTAACTTGTAAACCAAGAAAGTAATTAGTTCTCCTATCATACTCATTTCATACTTACTTTGCATCAATTTGGCAAACTTTTTGCAAAGTTTCTCATCTGTAGAGCCAAAAGTAATATCATCTACATAAATTTGAACAAGTATACTAGAGCCATTAACATTTCTGAAAAATAAAGTTTTATCTATAGTACCTCTTGTGAAGTGATTTTCCAAAAGGAACTTTGATAAAGTGTCATACCAGGCTCTAGGTGCTTGCTTCAGTCCATAAAGTGCTTTCAGAAGATAATAGACATATTCTGAAAAATTTGGATCTTCAAAACCAGGAGGTTGACTGACATAAACTTCTTCCTCCAAATCTCCATTCAGAAAGGCACTTTTGACATCCATTTGATAGACTTTGAAATTGGCATGGGATGCATAGGCTAAGAAGATTCTGATGGCTTCAAGTCTTGCAACAGGAGCAAATGTTTCATCAAAATCTATTCCTTCTTGTTGACAGTAGCCTTTGGCAACCAATCTAGCTTTATTCCTGACAACTATGCCATTTTTATCTATCTTGTTTCTGAATACCCACTTGGTGTCTATTAGATTCTTTCCTTTAGGCTTGGGTACCAGCTTCCACACATTATTCCTTTCAAATTGGTTTAGCTCCTCCTACATAGCTAATATCCAATCAGGATCCAACAAAGCTTCTTCTACCTTCTTTGGTTCTTCCTTGGAAAGAAAGCTGTTGTATAGACAGTCTTCCTGAGTTGCTCTTCTTGTTTGAACTCTAGAAGAAACATCACCAATAATAAGCTCAAAGGGGTGATCTTGTGTCCATTTTCTTTGTTGAGGTAGATTAGCTCTAGATGAAGAAACCTCATTATTGTCTTGATGTGTGATTGATTTTTGATTGTTAGAAACCCCCCCTGAGTTAGTGGATCTCTGATTTTAGAAAGGGGAACTTTCTATAGGTAATCTATCTTGACTTCCTACTCCTTTTGATAACCCGACGGATGGTGAATTTTGAGTACCGACAGATGAGGCAGGTTGTCTCCCGACGGATAACGCAGATTGCCTTCCGACGGATGAAGCATTATGCAACTCAACAAATGTTGAGTTTTATGATTCATTGGTGGTAGATTTATCTGCATTATCCTTAGATACATTCTCTTGATCACTTTCATCATCACTGTCATCACTAACCATCTCCATATTGTCGAATTTGAGGCTCTCATGGTAATCTCCATCTTTCAGTCCTTCAATCTTTTTATCATCAAACACAACATGTATTGATTCCACAACAATGTTGGTTCTTAGATTGTAGACTTTATATGCTTTACCAACAGCATATCCAACGAAAATTCCTTCATCTGCTTTAGCATCAAACTTCCCATTTTGATCAGTTTGCTTTCTCAGAATATAGCATTTGCAGCCAAAGACATGAAGAAAGTTTAGAGTTGGTTTCTTGTTTTTGTACAATTGATAGGGAGTCATGCATCTTGCTTGATTAACCAGAGAAATATTCTGAGTGTAGCATGCAGTATTTACAGCTTCACCCCAGAAATATGTTGGCTGTTTAGATTCTTCAAGCATTGTCCTTACAGCTTCAATAAGTGATATGTTCTTCCTTTCCACTACTCCATTCTGTTGTGGAGTCCTAGCTGCTGAAAACTCATGCAGAATCCCATTTTCCTCACAAAATGCTCTCATGACAGAATTCTTGAACTCAGTTCCATTGTCACTCCTGATTCTTCTAACCTTGAAATCAGGATGATTATTGACTTGCCTTATGTGATTGATGATGATTTCACTAGCCTCATCTTTAGACTTTAGGAAATATGTCCAAGAGAACTTTGAGAAATCATCTACAATTACTAGGCAAAATGTTTTCCTTGAGATGGACAATACATTGACTGGTCCAAACAAATCCGTGTGAAGCAGTTGCAAAGGCTCTTCAATTGTTGAATCAAGTTTCTTCCTGAATGATGCTTTAATCTGCTTCCCTTTTTGGCAGGCATCACACAGTCCATCCTTTGAAAACTCCATTAGAGGAATGCCTCTAACCAGTTCTTTCTTTACCAGCTCATTTATGGTTTTGAAGTTTAAATGGGATAGCATCTTGTGCCATAGCCAACTTTCATCCTAACTTGCTTTACAGAGAAGACAAGTTACAGACTCTGCATTGGATGAGTTGAAATCAGCTAGGTACACATTTCCTTTTCTCACACCAGTGAGAACCACTTTGTTTCTTCTTTTATTAGTCACAACACAGGCTTCTGAGTTGAAGGTTACTGAATTGCCTTTATCACAAAGCTAGCTGATACTCAACAGAGTGTGTTTAAGACCATCCATTAAAGCAACCTCCTCAATGATGACTGTAATAACCCCAATTTTTGGAATTTTTGAAACACGGATGAATAGTAACTTTTGCTGATGATGCTGATTACGGAAAATTATCAGACCACGCTATATAGGAGTACTGTTATGGAAATTTTAAGATCATATTAGTATTCCATAAAGTAAATAAGTGTATGTAAAGATCGTCGGAATCCAAATTCGAACACTTTGATTTTTCCCGAAAATCCACCAGATACCGAAAAAATTGAGTATAAGGTAACATGATTAAAAGGATTTAAATTCAAGGATTATAAGAGAGGATCATAAAAGGAATATAATGTATTGAGAAAGGTTAAGGGAACCCAAGTAATAAGATCCCGGGTATGATCCCTCAAACGATAAATGAGAACGAAAGTTAAGTGAACCGTATAACAGATCAGCGGTCATTAGCCAAGTAATTAGGAGTTAATCAAAGAGTTAGTGGATGATGATGTCATCACACCAACAAGAAGAGGACAAGTGTGGGAAGATGACATGGGAGGATGATATAAGCATGACCAAAAGGGAAGGAAGTGTTGGTTGATTATAAACCACACAAATTTCACCATGGTTAAAAGGTAATTAATCAAAACAAAAGCAAAACAACCAAGCCAAGGAAAAATAAATCACAAAACACAAATTAGAAATTGACTTTCGCTTTCTAAGAACAAAAGCTCTCGGCCAAAACCCGAGCAACAACTTCAAACTACCATATCTCCTTCAATAATCACTCAAATAGTATGTTCTATAGCTATTTGGAAAGGTATTGAGATGGCCTACAACTCTTGTTCACAAGTCTCATCCAAATAAGCATGGTAAGACTCTCGTTTTGAAAGTTCTTTCAATCTGACTTTTAGAAACTTCAAAACCTAACTTTGTGTTCTTGATTTCTTTGGAAAGATCAAACTTGTAGGAGGCACCCTAAGACTTCCTAGCTACTCTAATCACTCCAAGGAAGATATAACACCTCCAAACCCTAACTTTACTTTGAGTATTATGATGGTTTTGATGGTTATAGTAAATGAGAAGCATGATGCTTGTGTGTTTAGAGTTTGGATTGGATTTGTAGTGATTTGGATGTTGAAATCTTGTTTATAGTGAATGAAACTTAAGTATATCTAGTAGTTCATGTGTGGGGTTGTATAAATTGGAAAATCTTGAGGTTTGGGGACTGATGTAGTAAGGTTTGGATGAGGGTTGGTTGTATTGTTGGTTGTGAGTTGAATGGTGGTTGTTTGGAGTGGTTTAAAAATTGGAAATCGCATAAACATAAACGTTATAATGCCCAATTTTCCTTAACTGTTCTGTTCTTAATTTTAGGACCCGTGAACTCACTGAAAGATTCTAATCTTTTCCATGTTTAGATATTTCATGTTACGAGCTTCGTTTTGATATGTGGTTCGCTTGAATCCGATGTACGGTTTAGGAGAAACGACCGTTTTAAGTAACGGCATTTCGCGAACGAACCTTTACCCCTCGCCTTACTTTGAAACCTTGGTTAAGGCCCTTAAATGACTAATTGGATTATGAAACAATTATGTAAAGTGGATTAAGCAGTTGGTAGGGTACTCATGAAAGAATCTCCTTAAAATTCTTAATGGTTAATTTATTAAAAATGATGGAGCTGAGGGTACTCGAGCGACTTATGTGATTTGTTAAGCTTAGAAATGACCATAAGCAAACATTAGGGTTCAATTGGTTAAAGTCTAGTTTCTTAAGCGACCGTGGTTTAATTCCGGCTTATGTTATTGTTCATAGGTTACCGGACCCACTCTAAGCTTAAGTCTACCCCGGAGCACTCAGGCAAGTTTTCTACCCGTTATACTGTTGTTGTGATGTATACATATCTATATGCATTATCTTGTGATAGATGCATTGTGGTTAATTAGAAAATCTTGCGATATATTGGAGCATGTGATATGGTATATATGCATGTCTGTTTCGTAATCTTGATATATATTGTTGATTCAATTGCTTATAAGTTGCATAATACCTATGCTAGAGATAATCAGTAGTTGCGTATACCCTTAGTATAGGGGACCCAAAGGTGAACATTTTTCTAAACCGGGAGTCAATGTTCCCGAGTATAAAATATATATATATATATTGATATATTTTTCAAAACTATTAATCGAATAAGGTTTATTCAATAACTTTATATTATTTAATGAATATTATTCTGAATATTCATTCGAGGACTTATGACTCCACTTACTTTATTTAATGAATATTATTTTGAATATTCATTCGAGGACTTAAGACTCCGTTTATTTTATTTAATGAATATTATTTTGAAAATTCATTTGAGTACTTATGACTCCGCTTAATTATTAAATAATATTCTTTATTTTATTAAAGAATAATGTTTCGATAATCAAACTTTTTTTCGATTATTCAAATAAAGATCGTACTTTCGTATAAGTATATCTTTGGTTATTTATTATTCATTTCAAGTATAAGTTTTAAAACTTTTACTTCAATTATTTTTATAAGGATTATCCTTATGGGAATATTATTTAAATAATAATATTCAGATATTTTCTAATATATTGGGACTGATTTATTTCATTAAATCAGCTTTACTCCAAACATTCTTAAAAATGTTTTCGAGTCTTCAAAATGATTTTAAAAGTTAGAGCGGATCCCAAAACTCGTTTTCAGATTTAAGGTCTTCCTTTCGAAGGAGACTTGAATATTCGCTCAAAAATCTTGGGGATCCAGCTTTGTGGTGTATTTTATATTCGCAACGAGGTTGCTGTTTTGAGAAAATAATTTGATTACTTGCCCAACGTTCGGGAAGTAAGTCCATCTAATTGAGTCGGCATAAGCGACAGGCCGGGGTACGGTCTATGAAGGTGTAAAAGGCTGGGTGACAGTCCATCCACGCGTGAGTGACCGGGTAACGGTCTAGCGCGAGGTCCTAATGCGATCAGGGTGATGACCGGTGAGGAATTCATCCATCTACAGTAGAAAAGGTTACTTATTGGTATATTTGCCTGATCAGCAAGATATCGGGTTTATGCCAAAATTATTTCTTTCCAAATTCATTGGATATTATAACTCTGTTCATACTTTACATGACAGAGGTTTTCAGGAAATGTATGAGAGATATATATGGATATATATATATACCGGGACTTAATGAAGTATCTCGTAACTTCATTTCTTTTGAATGATATTTCAAAGATTAAATCTATTCAAATCTTATCTTGTAGTCTCATCTATGTAATGAACTTTTGAAACTGATTATACCTTGAACGGTGGTAGTTCAAGTAGTATTTGGAAAAGATAAAAGTATATTGGAGTATCTTGTAACTTCATCTTTTTAACTTATATCTAGTTAATGATTATCTTAAGCATGACAAAGATATTCAGAAAAACATTGAGATAAGGTTAGATATATGAGATCACCTTGCAACGATATTTTTATACAAGTTATAAACTGGAACTCTATGTATATTATGCATGGAAGAGGCTTCTAAGATTTTGAAAAGTATATATACTTATATACTGAATATTTTGTGACTTGGTCGCGTTAAGATATCAAACTTGGTTCATTTCTTCTTGACCAAGACTTTCATGAGTACTATGAGAATGCTCATATATTGTTAATTATTATACATATTATTTCGGTGGGCTTGATGCTCACCCTTGCTTTCTTCTTTCATCACACAACAACAGATAGACATGATGAACAGGATCAATCTCCCAATTCGTGAGCGGTTAGGAAACGTTCCGCAGTTTCCTGTAGGCGTTGATGCCGTTGTAGCTGAGGTAGGAACAACCAGTAGGCTAGGCTTTCAACTTTTGTTGTACCGGACTTATGTATCTATATGAATTGTAATAATGGCAAAGAAATGTAAATTTATTCAGAAACCCTGTTGAGGTGTAATGGCTTATAATGTGGAATAAAATGACTTGTGTTATTTTTGGTATTCATCTCTGAGACAATAACTTGTGGCGTGTGTGTATATTGTGGGGTCACAGTACGGAGTAGTTGATTGTTTATTAAGATTGGGTGTTATTAAGGGAAATGGAACTCGTGACAACCCGGATCCCCGACCCCGGATCTGGGGGTGTTACAGAAATGGTATCAGAGCTAAGCGTTATAAACCTCAGAGATGATGCGACGTTAAAATAATAAGTTCACTAAGATAATAAGAACTCTTGCCAAGTTCATAGTCGGACTACCTAATGTAGTACTGACAGTTAAAACCCTTATGGGAACCCTTATAAATATCGTGATAGAAGCGTAGTTCGTTATCGTATATGGTAGCGGGACTCCGAACCTTGAGGTTGAGGAGCAACAACGTGATGATGTTTTATTAATTATTGGCGATCAGGTTGTGGATTCGATAGAGCGTCCTAACACGAGACCGGATGATGTTCATATTGAGGATGTAGCGGTTAAGGATGTTGTCCTAGAAGGGATTATTGCTGAGAAGGATCCCGTGGAAGATCCTGAAAAGAATGAATAAAGGACCACTGAGGAATTGATAACCATGGTTAGGGCGACTACCAGAGGTAGGATTGGCCGGTCACTACCGGAGGTTCGTTCAAGTTTGTAAAGATAGTAGCCCCTTTAACGCGGCTTACTCGTAAGACTGAGAAGTTCGAATGGACAGAAAAATACGAGATCAGCTTTTAAGAACTGAAGCAAAGATTGGTGACGACCCCTATGATGGCGTTGTCGGATGGAAAAGGAGATTTTGTGATGTGTAGTGACGCTTCGCATAAGGAATTAGGGTGCTTCTTATACAGCACAACAAGGTAATCGCGTACGCGTCAAGACAATTAAGGGAATATAAAATTCGATATCCCCACCCATGAGCTTGTGCTCGTGGCAATAGTTTTGCCCTAAAGATTGGAGGCACTACTTGTATGGAGAGAAGTAAGAGATTTACACAAGCCATAAGTGCTCTAGTGCATTTTCACGCAGAAAGAGCTCAACATGCGCCAGAGGTGGTGGTTAGAGCTAATCATGGATTACGATTATGAGATTCTTTATCATCCAGGGAAAGCCAAAATGGTGGCTAATGCCCTTAGTATAAAAGAGAGACTCAAGATGAAAATGTCTTTGGGAGAGTTGATAAGGGATTTTAAGAAAATGGAAATAGGAGTGAATGCAACCGGAGCCGGTACTGAAAAGTTGTTTGAGATTGTAATGCAGCCCGAATTATTGGAAAAGATCATATTGTGCCAAGAGAAAGTGATGAATGAAGGCAGAGAGCCAATGACCGGAGAAGAGATTAATACCTAGAAAGATGATGAGGGAATAATGAGGTATCCCTACAGAATTTGGGTTCCAAATGTTCAAGAGCTTAAAGATGAGATCTTAGATAAAAGCTAGTTTGAGGAATAAGATTTAGAGCAAACCCTGAACGTGATAGTCAGGGAGGTCGCCATCAAGATAGAAGGAACCCATAACATAATGAAGTGGAAAATGAGGATTTAAAACATGTAGGATGACCCCGATTATGGGAAGGAGGAGGGAATGTTCAGACTAAGGAAACAGAAGTCGAGTAAGAAAAGGAGACCCGAGACGGTACTCCTATATAATAATTAATGGACCTTTCTAGACAGAACTTAGACTATTATCCCCAACCACCACCCTGAGGAAACAATGCGGTGAGAAATTCTTTCAGGACCTTTAAGTCGCTAAGCTCTCAGAGTTCCAAGGAACAAGCTGACCCAGTCGAGGCAAGAGCCTGGCTAAAGGAAATATAGGAATCATTTGAGATTCTAAATGATTGACGAATCACAAAAGACTGTTTTTATCACTTACCCTCCTAAGAGAGAGGCCACCCGCTGGTGAAAGGCCAAGGAAGGCACGGAGCAAGAGATTATAATAAACTGATTTAAGTTCAGTCAATTGTTTTCAGGAAAGTACTTCCTAAGGTTATGGAGATAGTGTAAAAGCTTTAGAGCCAGAACAAAGGCAGACGAGTATGATGAATTATGAATCTAAGTTGTAAAAGTTGTCAAGATTCGTTCTGAGGACACGAATCCAGAATAATGGGTGTTTGAAATCAATGTTTATGTTGTGTTGGTTCATGAAATAATGATAAGAGAAAGGAAAATAAAAAGAAACTGAAGTGGAAAGGAATATAAAGGCAATAGAGTTTGAGGAATGATAAGGGAGTTGGGTATGAGGAAACCCTAAAGACTCGTAGCAATAGAAATAGAAAAGTATGTAATCGTCAGGATGAGGGTGATTCACCATGAGTTAAAATTGATGGTTGAAGGCATAAGAGATACATATATTTTATCCCCTGTAAGTTGGGAGGATTCGAGGAAACCTTGAGATAGTTCGAAGGATAAATAATGAGACGTGGATAGACTGAGGAGACATGATAACAAGATATTAGGAAAATGGGATGAAGGAAGTGACCTTCAAGAATGTGAAGTATATGTAAGACCGGTGGCATGATACCCAGAAAGGGAGACGCCAGGTATGAAAGATATCCCAACATTGAGATGACTGTTGAGATAAACAACAAAAGTAAATTGAGGAATTATTAAGAAGAAGTTCACGTTGAACACGACCAATATCTTCCAGAACATCCCTGTTGTCATTACCAAATTAGGAAAGAAAAGCGGGTAACCATTGTTATCTTTTGAAGGCCATATGGGTTGACCTCAGTTTGAATAAGGATGCTATTGTGAAATTGGTATAGATTATTGAGGTGGGAATGATTGAATAAGATACCCTTATCAGGGATATATGACTTGATTTATCCATGGAAGGACGTAAGTACCTTTTAAAGGTGGAATTAAGGATATGACTTCGATAACTTGAGATGAACCCTAGGGGAATGCATAAAAGTTGGCATTTCACCCTTAATAGGGACATTATGAGTTTGGGTAATACGGAATAAAAGATTAAGGCAACAACAACCTTTAAGGATTAGTGGAGAAATTTTTCATAAATACATAGATAATGGTTCTAATATTAGTAAATGGTATTTTGATATGCCCTGTATCTAGGGAATACAGGAGGGACGATTCAAGGATAACCTTAGAGGTTTTACAAGGAGAAAGGTAATATTCAAAGTTCTCCAGAATAGAAATTTTGGTAAAGGAAATATGACGTAATTATAATAATGCCAGGTGGGGCACGTGTTGAACCATAAGAAAGTATAGATCGACCCAATGAGGGTCGAGATTCGTGAAAACAAGAAGGACCCAAGATAAGAGACGTCCTAAGTATGATCGAGAGTCACTCGTGGCAATGTTCACATCTAAAGACTAAGGAAATGACTTATGGAAAAAAATGGTGATTTTTTTTCTTCTCACCAGGACTTAAGAAAAGCATTTTCACATAAACAGTGATTGAAATGAGGTAGAAAATTTATTTGGAGGTGGTTAAAAAAATGACATTGATTGTAAGGAAATTTTACTATCAGGAAAGGTCAAAGAGGTGGCCGACACTTTAAGTGTAAGAGGACAATTATAAGCACACGTGCCAGAGGAATACAGTGACGATGGTTAAAGCCGTGAAGATTGTATTATGGTTTGAAAGATTGACATTTCTTCTGATGATTGTACGATACTCAACCGTAATAGTAGTTTGGTAAAGATTTAATTCATGTTAGCACTGTGAGCGGGCTATCTATTTTAGAAGGTCCTATCTTGAGATAAACCAGGACCATGTTACGAGTGGACTAAATGAACCTTTGAGCTTCATGTCTACTAATAAAGACATATGGTTAATAATGGTATTAACCTGCTATCGTTGCTTTTATTGAAACTCTTCTGAAATTTTATCTGCTTCATGTCATATGTGCATCAAGTTCAGGAGTGTTCTTCATGAATCATGAGCGGTGATCATGTTACCTCCTTAGAAGAATTCGATAGGGCAGGAATGGACTCCGTATGATTAACTATTAAGATCCAAGGAAAACGAATGACTATAGTAGGTCTGTGGTGGACTATAGTAATGCATTAACGATTCTTTGAATAATGAGCCGATTACAACCGCGAGAGTTGTATGGTAATGGATGTTGAGATTAAGTACCACTAATCGGTCGTGGTGATGTATAAGTTATCATTGATAGACTAATTAAGTCGATTATCTACCTATTGAATACTTATTCCTTCTTATCAATAGAGAGTCGTATTACTATACGAGGAAGGTTGCAGTGCAAACATAGAATTCTAGTAATGATGATGTCTAGAATGAAATCCCAGATTCGATTTTCGATGTCGAGGGAGTTTCAAAGGTGATTGTTTATAAGCTCGAGCTAGAGCATGGGTCCATAGAATGATTGACGGATAGCAAAAATAATTAGGCATGTGAAATGTGATGCTATAATACATGATGTTGAGATATATACATATATGTTTTGTTCTCCTATGACAAACCTCTATAGTTCAGAGGTAGATTCCAAGCCAGATATTTTATGGCAGTATATTTTATATATATATATAATTCTCTTCAATTCGTTCTTTTCTCTCCTTTTCATTTCATATAAGCTGAGAAGAACAACCCTTCCAGAAGGGGAGGTATTGCCGAATGACTATCTATCTGTGTGATAGAAGCCTAGTAGGATACCATCTATTGTTTAATTGCTTGTCAAGTACTAAAGGCTGGCCACCTTCTGTACTAACTATGCAATGTAACAAGTGTTTATGATCATAGTGATCTCTCAATAAATTCTTTTACTTCTACACGAAGGACCAAGCTTTCGAAGATGGAGGCAGCTAGAGTTGAAGTGGTACCAAGTATGGTGGTATTCGGAATGGAAACACATTCGTGATACTAAGGTTGACGCATTTATTAAAAGGTTATAAAACTCTAGCGAGTAAAGGTATATCTAGAATAATATTATGTACGGAAGATAGTAACGACTACGAACTGGAAAAGAATGGGTATTGAGAAGCAAAAGCTATAATGCTAGAAGCTATTATGAGAGTCTGTGCAATAGACTTGAAAGAATTTAGAATGGTCACTTAGCACGGATTGAGTTTTCTTACGATAATAGATCGTATGTCAGTATCGGGATATTGCCTTATGAGATCCTTGAGGGAAGACAATGTCGATCTCCCTTATGTTAGGATGAAGTTGTAGAGCGCAAGATGCTCGGACCCACAGTAGTCCAAAGGACCAAGGATATAATAGATCTAATCAGAGGACGGCTGGTAGTAGCCCGAGATGGACATAAGAAGTATGTGGATTCGACACGAAAGGACAAAGAATAGGAAGTAGGGGACCTAGTGTTGTTACAGGTATTCCATGGGAAAGGATGGATGAGGTTCGGAAAGAAAGGAAAGCTAAGCCCACGAATTGATGGACCCTTGGATATATTAAGACGTATTGGGAAGTTAGCATATGAGCTAGCCCTACCCCCGAACATGTAGCAAATTCATAACATGTTCCACATATCAATGTTAAGGAAGTGTAATTCGGATGCCAGACAAACAGGGGCATATGAGTGCATAGACATGCAACCAGACGTAACCTGTATGGAGCAACCAGGAAGGATTATAGATTGAAAAGGAACAAGTGCTTAGGAGAAAGGTTATCGTGCTAGTCAGGGTGTTGTGGCAGAACCACAAGATGGGAAAATTTACTTGAGAGTTAGAAAGTGTAATGCTAAGAGAGCATCCCTATTCATTTTCTATCTGATTCTGGGACGGAATCCTTTTAAGGAGGGCAGACTGTAATAACCCCAATTTTTGGAATTTTTGAAACACAGATGAATAGTAACTTTTGCTGATGATGCTGATTAAGGAAAATTATCAGACCACGCTATATAGGAGTACTGTTATGGAAATTTTAAGATCGTATTAGTATTCCATAAAGTAAATAAGTGTATGTAAAGATCGTCAGAATCCAAATTCGAACACTTTGATTTTTCCCGAAAATCCACCAGATACCGAAAGAATTGAGTATAAGGTAACATGATTAAAAGGATTTAAATTCAAGGATTATAAGAGAGGATCATAAAAGGAATATAATGTATTGAGAAAGGTTAAGGGAACCCAAGTAATAAGATCCCGGGTATGATCCCTCAAACGATAAACGAGAACGAAAGTTAAGCGAACCGTATAACAGATCAGCGGTCATTAACCAAGTAATTAGGAGTTAATCAAAGAGTTAGTGGATGATGATGTCATCATACCAACAAGAAGAGGACAAGTGTGGGAAGATGTTATGGGAGGATGACATAAACATGACCAAAAGGGAAGGAAGTGTTGGTTGATTATAAACCACACAAACTTCACCATGGTTAAAAGGTAATTAATCAAAACAAAAGCAAAACAACCAAGCATGGTAAGACTCTTGTTTTGAAAGTTCTTTCAATCTTACTTTTAGAAACTTCAAAACCTAACTTTGTGTTCTTGATTTCTTTGGAAAGATCAAGCTTGTAGGAGGCTCCCTAAGACTTCCTAGCTACTCTAATCACTCCAAGGAAGGTATAACACCTCCAAACCCTAACTTTACTTTGAGTATTATGATGGTTTTGATGGTTATAGTAAATGAGAAGCATGATGCTTGTGTGTTTAGAGTTTGGATTGGATTTGTAGTGATTTGGATGTTGAAATCTTGTTTATAGTTAATGAAACTTAAGTATAGCTAGTAGTTCATGTGTGGGGTTGTATAAATTGGAAAATCTTGAGGTTTGGGGACTGATGTAGTAAGGTTTGGATGAGGGTTGGTTGAATTGTTGGTTGTGAGTTGAATGGTGGTTGTTTGGAGTGGTTTAAAAATTGGAAATCGCGTAAACATAAACGTCATCATGCCCGATTTTCCTTAACTGTTCTGTTATTAACTTTAGGACCCGTGAACTCACTGAAAGATTCTAACCTTTGCCATGTTTATATAGTTCATGTTATGAGCTTCGTTTTAATATGTGGTTCACTTGAATCCGATGTACGGTTTAGGAGAAACGATCGTTTTAACTAACGGCGTTTTGCGAACGAACCTTTACCCCTTGCCTTACTTTGAAACCTTGGTTAAGGCCCTTAAATGACTAATTGGAGTATGAAACAATAATGTAAAGTGGATTAAGCAGTTGGTACAGTACTCGCGAAAGAATCGCCTTAAAATTCTTAATGGTTAATTTATTAAAAATGATGGAGCCGAGTATACTCGAGCGACTTATGTGATTTGTTAAGCTTAGAAATGACCATAAGCAAACGTTAGGGTTCAATTGGTTAAAGTCTAGTTTCTTAAACGACCGTGGTTTAATTCCGGCTTATGTTATTGTTCATAGGTTACCGGACCCACTCTAAGCTTAAGTCTACCCCGGAGTACTCAGGCAAGTTTTCTACCCGTTATACTGTTGTTGTGATGTATACATATGTATATGTATTATCTTGTGATAGATGCATGGTGGTTAATTAGCAAATCTTGCGATATATTGGAGCATGTGATATGGTATATATGCATGTCTATTTCGTAATCTTGATATATATTGTTGATTCAATTGCTTATAAGTTGCATAATACCTATGTTAGAGATAATTAGTAGTTGTGTATACCCTTAGTATAGGGGACCCAAAGGTGAACATTTTTCTAAACCGGGAGTCGATGTTCCCGAGTATAATATATATATATATATTGATATAGTTTTCAAAACTATTAATCGAATAAGGTTTATTCGATAACTTTATATTATTTAATGAATATTATTCTGAATATTCGTTCGAGGACTTATGACTCCGTTTACTTTATTTAATGAATATTATTTTGAATATTCATTCGAGGACTTATGACTCCGTTTATTTTATTTAATGAATATTATTTTGAATATTCATTTGAGGACTTATGACTCCGCTTAATTATTAAATAATATTCTTTATTTTATTAAAGAATTATATTTCGATAATCAAACTTATTTTCGATTATTCAAATAAAGATCGTACTTTCGTATAAGTATATCTTTGGTTATTTATTATTCATTTCAAGTATAAGTTTTAAAACTTTTACTTCAATTATTTTTATAAGGATTATCCTTATGGGAATATTATTTAAATAATAATATTCAGATATTTTCTAATATATCGGGACTGATTTATTTCATTAAATCAGCTTTACTCCAAACATTCTTAAAAATGTTTTCGAGTCTTCAAAATGATTTTAAAAGTTAGAGCGGATCCCAAAACTCGTTTTCAGATTTAAGGTCTTCCTTTCGAAGGAGACTTGAATATTCACTCAAAAATCTTGGGGATCTGGCTCTGTGGTGTATTTTATATTCGTAACGAGGTTGCTATTTTGAGAAAATAATTTGATTACTTGCCCAACGTTCGGGAAGTAAGTCCATCTAATTGAGTCGGCATAAGCGACAGGCCGGGGTACGGTCTATGAAGGTGTAAGAGGCTGGGTGATAATCCATCCACGCGTGAGTGGCCGGGTAATGGTCTAGCGCGAGGTCCTAATGCGACCAGGGTGATGACCGGAGAGGAATTCATCCATCTACAGTATAAAAGGTTACTTATTGGTATCTTTGCCTGATCAGCAAGATATCGGGTTTATGCCAAAATTCTTTCTTTCCAAATTCATTGGATATTACAACTCTGTTCATACTTTACATGACAAAGGTTTTCAGGAAATGTATGAGAGATATATATATGGATATATATATATATATATATATATCGGGACTTAATGAAGTATCTCGTAACTTCATTTCTTTTGAATGATATTTCAAAGATTGAATCTATTCAAATCTTATCTTGTAGTCTCATCTATGTAATGAACTTTTGAAACTGATTATACCTTGAACGGTGGTAGTTCAAGTAGTATTCGGAAAAGATATAAGTATATTGGAGTATCTTGTAACTTCATCTTTTTAACTTATATCTAGTTAATGATTATCTTAAGCATGACAAAGATATTCAGAAAAACGTTGAGACAAGGTTAGATATATGAGATCACCTTGCAACGATATTTTTATACAAGTTATAAACTGGAACTCTATGTATATTATGCATGGAAGAGGATTCTAAGATTTTGAAAAGTATATATGTATGTATATACTGAATATTTTGTGACTTGTTCACGTTAAGATATCAAACTTGGTTCATTTCTTCTTGACCAAGACTTTCATGAGTACTATGAGAATGCTCATATATTGTTAATTATTATACATATTATTTCGGTGGGCTTGTTGCTCACCCTTGCTTTCTTCTTTCATCACACAACAACAGATAGACATGATGAACAGGATCAAGCTCCCAATTCGTGAGCGGTTAGGAAACGTTTTGCAGTTCCTGTAGGCGTTGATGCCATTGTAGCTGAGGTAGGAACTACCAGTAGGCTAGGCTTTCAACTTTTGTTGTACCGGACTTATGTATCTATATAAATTGTAATAATGGCAAAGAAATATAAATTTATTCAGAAACCTTGTTGAGGTGTAATGGCTTATAATGTGGAATAAAATGACTTGTGTTATTTTTGGTATTCATCTCTGAGACAATAACTTGTGGCGTGTGTGTATATTGTGGGGTCACAGTACGGAGTAGTTGATTGTTTATTAAGATTGGGTGTTATTAAGGGAAATGGAACTCGTGACAACCCGGATCCCAGACCCCTGATTTGGGGGTGTTACAATGACATTGTCCTTTAAAATCAAGCCATATCCCACAGTATAACCCTTACTGTCATCTCCAAAAGTGATACTTGGGTCAGCTCTCTCCTTAAACTCTGTGAGCAGGGTAGAATCACCAGTCATGTGTCTTGAACAACCACTATCCAAGTACCAAAGATTCTTTCTGTTTCCCTGAACACATTAAAATCAAATCAAGTTGATTTTGGCACCCAAGTTTCCTTGGGTCCTGCCTTGTTAGCTTTCTTTTTCTGTTTCTTAGGCTTTATCTCATTTGGCTTAGGAATTTCAGAAACATCCTTAGTCATTTGAGTTGGGCCTTTGAAACCATTCATTGCAACAGAATTATCATGCATATTATGTCTAACAGGAAATGGCATGCTATGTGTAAATATGTTATTCCAGTAAGGCATACTAATTGGCATTTGTGGCATACTATATGCAGCATAATAAGGATTAGGTGCAAATGGCATATTAGCAAACTGTGCATTCATGTTCTGTGTAGACATAGCGTTAACAGGCATGGGAGGCATGGCATTTATGTTAGGAAATTGAGGTTGCACAGACATGGAAGTAGGCATGGCAGATTTGCAATTAATAGACAGATAATTTACACTACCACACTTGACACATATTTTTCTAGGAGCATATTTATCAGGTGTGTAGTTATTGTGTTTGTTAATCCCTACTTTACCATTCCTATTGTTTTTCCTTTTAGTCTCTATTTTTACCTCAATCTTTTCAAGTCTGTCACTTAACTATTTGACAGTCATGTGACCAACATTAGTCTTTTTCCCTTTCTTAAATTGACTTGACTCTCCTGAAACAAAGTTCTTGGAAACAGACCCATACTTCTCATTCAGCTTAACTAGTTTGGCTTTACTAATGGGCTTGCTCTTAGCCAACGGATGATGATTTTCATCATTTGACGGATAACACTTTTTGTTATCCGACAGATGATCCTCATCATCCATCGAATCTACATCTGTTAGTAGTCCATCTACCAAATTAGCTTCTAGTTTCTCTTTGTTCTTTTTTTAGGCTTCATCACAGAAGGACTCGATTCCTTGAACTTTTGTGATTTGAGCATGGACATCTCTGGATGTTTTCCATGCTTTAATCACCTCTTGTTCACGCTCGAGCTGCTTCTTCAAAATTTCTTCCTTCTTTAAGGACTCAGTTAATTCCTCCTTAGCAATCTTACACTCAATTCTTAATTTCTCAAAATCAATACATTGAGACTCAAGCACATTATTCCTCTCACTCAAAAACAAATTGTTTTCTTTGATTTTAGCATTTTCTTTAGTAAGAGACTTAAGTGTAACACGCAAATGATACAACTCTGTAGACATGTCATTAATGGCATCATTACACTCACCTTTAGATAAATGTGCAAGGTTTGTAGTAATTACCTGATTGCTTGAGAAACTTGTCTCTGTCTCATCAGACTTGGCCATTAGGGCTAGATTGACATAGCTGACATCCTTATCTTCATCCAGACCATCTGCTTCCCGGTCATTTTCTTGTGTAATAAAAGCCCTTTCCTTTTGCTTGAGTAGATCAAAGTATTTTTGCTTATAATCCACAGACTCAAACCTTTTCTTACTGGAATCTGACTTCCTATACTCACTGGCAAAATGCCCTGCCAAGCCACATTTGAAACATTTGAATTTTGACTTATCCACCATGTTTCTATTTGGCTTGGCTGCTCCAAAGTTCTTCTTGAACTTGAGCTTGGCAAATCTCCTGGAAAGGAATGCTAGGTGCTCACCAATGTCCTCCATGTCATCTTGGCTCAATGAATCTTCACTTTCTACTGCAAGCCCCTTGCTCTTGTTCTCACAGACCTTAGAAGTTGATTCAACAGCTTCCATCTTCACTTCCTTCTCCTTTTCCAACTCAGCAACTAGTGCAATGGATCCTCCTTTTTTCTTTCCTCTCTCCATCCTTTCATCCTGCTCTATTTCAAGCTCATAGGTTTTCAGGATGCCATACAGTCTCTCCAAAGTAAACTCCTTATAATCTTGTGAGTTTCTTAATGAGACTGTCATTGGTTTCCATTCCTTTGAAAAAGATCTAAGGAATTTCAGATTGGAATCTTTAGTCTGATAGACCCTTCCATGCAACTTTAGAGCATTTAGTAGTTTCTGAAACCTACTAAAGATGTCAGTGAGAAACTCACTTTCTTCATTATGGAAATGCTCATATTGCTGAATCAGGAGCTGTATCTTGTTTTCTCTAACTTGCTCAGTGCCATCACAGATGATCTGTATTGTATCCCAAACTTCCTTGGCAGTTTTGCAGTTGATAATGTTGTCAAACATATCTCCATCAACTCCATTAAACAGGATATTCATGGCCTTTTTATCCTTCCTGACTTGTTCAATGTCAGGATCAGACCATTCATGCCTTGGCTTGGGGACTGATGGCTCGTTTCCTGTTGCAGCTCTCATTGGAACATGAGGGCCTCTTTCTATGCAGTCCACATAGGCCTCATCTTAAGAAATCATATGAAGATGCATCTTTACCTTCCAATGATGGTAATTATCTTTATCCAGAAAAGGAACCTTGACTCCAACATCCTTCTTGTTCATCTTGCTGTATTGTTTTGATCTTTAAACTATTTGTAAGTTAAGAGCGTCCTCTGATACCAATTGGTAGTCCCTTAACAATATAACAAGAATTACAGAAGGGGGGTTGAATGGAATTCTTGAAACTTTTTGTTGTGCATATGTTGTGTACTTGATGATTTCATAAACAAAACATGTAAGTAGATTTTACTTGGTGAAATAATGTAGCACTCGACGGATAAGAATTATAGTCCCGACGGATAACTCATTATAGTCCCGACGGATGTTGAATTATTATCCATCGAGTGAGTAGCTTATGTAATAATGAGTCTGTAGCACAGTTCTGTATACATCTTTGTATAGATTCTGCAGTAGCCTATAAGTCATGTTCACTTTAACTAGATATGCAGAATAGTTTGATTAATTGTATATAAATGATGTCTTGTAATTCTGCATAAGTGAAATGAAGTCAAGTGCCAAAATAGCTACCGACGGATGATTAACAAAGCTATCGACGGATGATCAAATGACTATCAACGGATGTTTAATATAACAGTCGACGGATGATTAATGAAGCCATCAACGGATGTTCAGAAAGTCGACGGATGATCATATATCCAACGGATGTTCATAAAGTCCAACGGATGATCATATAAAGAATTGAAGCAGCAGTCGAACAGTGAAAGCTGAGCACAGTCGTCGAGATGCATACAAATCTACTGTGGAAGCCCATTAACTGGGTAATAAAGGACGAAAAGTAGCAAAGCTTAAGACTGATAGTTTTTATATTTATTCAGTCTTTTTGACTTTGTAATTTTGGTAATATATAAACCAAGAACGTAGCAAATAGAAATAAGAGAGCTGAGATACAAAAACAGAGAAATCTTTGTAAGCAGAATCTTTAGCATTTCCCTGTATTCTCAGTAGTTCAATTTGTAAGCAGCTGTGGGCATTCTTGCACATAGAGTCCTCTCGATATATAATATATATCTCTGGTGGAATTGTTTAAATCCACCAGAAAGTTTTTAAAGACTCTTGTTTTTAATTACTTATATTTTGATTCAATTAAGTTTCTATTCCGAATTGTGCTAATCAAAACACTTATATCTATATTCGAGTTGAACATTTTTATTTCGAGAAAAAGGTTCAAGAATTCCATTCAACCCCCCATCTGTAATTCTTGCTATATTGTTAATGTGGCGCCCTCCAAACCCGGGTCAGAAGTTTGGGGTCCACACACACACCTTATTAATAACCTGCTTATAATAATGATAAAGGTAATAATAATATGCAGTGACCCTACTTACCAACCACCACGGACCGCAACAGGTTAAAGTATGCACACAATCCAAAGACACTAATATATTACAAACCGTTCAAATCCCAACCATTCAAACTCAAACTGAGTATTAAACTTTATTACAACTTTTACAAACTTAAATTATTCCGAAAGAAGCCTACTAGCTCAGCTTCCTCAACCTGAACCCCTAGCTCTCGCGCTGGACTGGGGATCCTCGTTACCAACTGGTTCCTTTTTAACTGGAAAGAATATAAACAACATCGCACAAATGAGTTAACTAGCTCAGCAAGTCACAATGACAAAACTGAGAATAATGATCATCAAACGAATATGGTTATGATATCAAGTGAACAATGGATTATGATTTAGAATTGGATATTATACTTTTATTTTAAAAATCAAGGTTAGGCTGCTGATCAGTCACGCACTAACCCCGAGCAAAGCATACAGCATTGCTCTAACTACTGGATCCAAGGCACACATTGGCCTAACTTGACCATTATATGGTCTGACCACGAATCTGGTCCACAATTTTATAAAAACAATCCAATTCTAACATAATAACAGAATAAGCAATAATAAACAATAACCAGAATCATTAACAACAATGAGTGTTTAACAATGAAAGGGTTTCAATCCTTGTAAGGATCAATAAGGTAATTTCAAAGCTTGGATGCTGGGTAATGAAAGAATTGACTAACAATGAATCAATGTTTCAGGGTTTCAAGGATTTGGTCTTTCAAAGCGTAAAATACAAAGGTTTGAATGTGTAAGCAATCTGGTTCAGTGTTTAATATTTAATGTGTATGTATTTGTGGAGTAGTATTGTATACTTGAGGTTCGTGTTTGGGTATACAACAATCAATGGTTTAGAAAGAATAAGGTTCATGGCTCAAGAACAATAACTGGAATCAGGGTTTGGGTTTCAGTGCTTCAAAGCACTTGCAATATCAACAAGACTATCAAGTACTGCAATATCTCGAGAAAGTTCAGAACACTTGCCTGGTATTAGCTTACTACACTGCACTCGCTTCCAATCACAATCGTCTTACTCCTCAACTACCTGTTTCCCTTTCCTATGTCTTGCCTCTTCTGCTCACATATCATAAGTATCTATCAATAATCGAGTCATAGAATTCTATTCAACACATACTTTTATCTACCCTTCGTTTCACCCAAATCCGATTAACGGATTGAAAGTTATGCGATAATCAACTAAACACCGAATATATAGACCGATAGTCAATCAACAAGTCACGTATAACACATAATACATCACGTAATTAATGACATATCATTTATAAAGAAGTCTCGGGTCATAAATAGGCTTTCTGGTATTTAAAATGATTTTTAAAACATTTTTCAAAATTAAAACGGGTCGTTGGATCAAGTTCGGGTTAATAAACAGGGTTCGGTTGGCCAATTCTGGCTCCGAAACAATTTTATAATAATTATCGAGCCTTGGAAATAATTTAGAATAATATTTTAAAGCTCGAAACTATTTTTTGGAATTTTTAAATCATTTTTAAATAATTAAATCTAATTAAATAATTAATTAAAATCAATTAATAATTAATTAAATCAATTAATCAATTAATTTTCGAATTAATTGACCAATTAATCAATTAGAAATTAACTGAAATTAATTGACTAATTAATTTAGATTTATTTTGGAATTAAAAATAATTTTCGGAATTAAAATACTAATTTTTAGAATTTTAAGAAATTAAAAACAAAATTTTATAATAAAAATAAATAGGAAATATGATTTTAAACATTTTTAAAACAGGAATCCTAAATTTGCAAAGTATGGAAACTTCAGGGACCTAACTGTATCGTCCCCAAAAGTCCAGGGACCAAACTGCAAATTTTACAGTCCAATCTCCCGAAAACGTCGGAGGTGGCCGGAGAACACGTTCCCGGCGTCCTCACCCCACCAACACCTCCAGATCACATCTATACTTTACCAGGAACTCAACCATGCCAACAAATCGTTCTAATCATCCCTGAGTTGGCCGGAATTTGGCCGTGAAGTTTGCCAGTTTCCGACGAACCTCGGAAATATTCAAAATACAACTCCCTTCTCTACAGACCTCGTTGATTTATGAAACTTATATGACTAGATGACAAATTTCACAGAGAACACAATCCACTATATCACGACATCAATCTATTCCAGAATAAGAAACCCCCAAATTTCAATTAAGAACATTCATACGGGTTATAAACCCTAATTTTAAAATTCGAAAATCAAACTCAAATTTGAACATGTTATTGAACTCCAAATCAGACGTATAATATATCAAAATCATCAGGAAAACAAGCTCTACAACATGCAATCATCAAATCATACAAACAATCATCCGAACAAAAATTCATATTTTTCATAAAAATAATTCGAAAATAAATAAATTTCTAGAAAATAAACCTTTGATTCTGCAGTTCTGAAACTTGTATAATCTGATAGTACTCTTTCATAAAAATAATTCGAAAATAAATAAATTTCTAGAAAATAAACCTTTGATTCTGCAGTTCTGAAACTTGTATAATCTGATAGTACCCTTCAAAACCTCCGTTTTGGTTACTAGAGCTTCCCGAGCGGATTTCAATAACACCTCCAAATAGTAGTTTGATTCTCAGAAATATTTATGAATATATGATTTTTCTCTGTAAAATTATATAATTATCTGTCTACAAATGATTTTGATACGAAATAAAATACGGTAAAAGGCTATTTATAATTACGGAAAATTAGTATCCCGTTGGATCATTCCGGATATAAAACGGTACATTTATTTATTAAAACTGATCCAAACGGTATCGGTTTTCGGGATAATTATCCAAACTAGTACAATTTGTACTGCGGCCTTGGTCTCAGCGCCTGGTTACACGTATTACGAAGTGATAATTGGGATAGTTTAATAAAAAGCTCCCGTTTATCGAAAATACGAGTTTTATTGATTTACCGAAACGAATATTGTATCGAAAATGTTGCGCCGGGAACCGCGTAGAACAAACCGTACGCCGGATCGAAAAAGTTGAAACATGGAATATGCTCGGAATATTACAATTAGGTTAAGAAGGAGTTCTCGGAAGAGTTTCGGGTTCCAAAAACGTAACAACGGTTGACGTCGGTTGGTTTCTGTTTTTATAAAATAGGTTTTAAATACCCGGAAAAAGATTTTAGAAGTTTCATATGATTCTTATAAATTCATAAATCATCATAAAAATAATTAGGAAGATATGACAATTATCTATATTTTATTTTGGACATATAAAAATTAAAATACTCAATTAATATTATTTTTGAATATCCAAGTACAGATAACACTTAACAATTAACTCACAGAATAGATACTAAACACACATAATAATTATTTAATAGCAAAAATAATTACACGATATATCTCGGATATTACATCCTTCCCCCCTTAAAAGGATTCTGTCCTCAGAATCTCCTAAGAAAACAAATGAGGGTACTTTTCTCTCATATTACTTTCTAACTCCCAGGTTGACTCTTCAACCTTTGGGTTTCTCCACAATACTCTTACTAACTTTACCACTTTATTTCTCAATACTTTCTCTCTCTCCTCTAGAATCTGTATCGGACTCTCTACATATGATAAATCTGTCTGAAGCTCTATTGGCTCATATTCTATTACATGCCTGGAGTCTGGATTATATTTCTTGAGCATCGATACATGAAAAACATTGTGAATGTGCTCCATGTGTGGTGGTAACGCCAACTCGTAAGCTACTTTACCAACGTGCTTTAGGATCTCAAAAGGTCCGACATATCTTGGGCTTAGCTTCCCTTTCTTTCCAAACCTCGTTAGTCCTTTCCATGGTGATACTTTCAGTAATACCAAACTTCCTTCTTCAAATTCCATATCTTTCTTTGACTGATCTGCATATTTCCTCTGACGATCTTGTGCGGCTATCAATCTCTTCTGGATAATTTCAACAATTTTCTTTGTCTGTTGTACCAGTTCAGGTCCAAGTATCTTGCATTCTCCTACTTCATCCCAATATACTGGAGATCTACATTTGCATCCATAAAGGGCTTCATAGGGTGGCATTCCAATGCTGGCATGATAACTGTTGTTGTCAGCAAACTCTACCAGAGGTAAATGTTCGTCCCAACTTCCTTTGAAATCAATAGCACAAACACGTAACATGTCCTCGATTGTCTGGATCGTTCTTTCACTTTGGCCATCCGTCTGGGGGTGATAGGCCGTACTCATATTCAGTCTTGTTCCCAAACATTCTTGAAAACTCTTCCAAAATCTTGAATTAAACCTTGGATCTCGATCAGATACAATAGACACAGGAACTCCATGACGAACTACAATTTCCTTCAGGTACATATGGACTAACTTGTCGAGCGAAAATCTTTCATTTATAGGCAGAAAATGAGCTGACTTGGTAAGTCTATCCACTATAACCCAAATGGCATCATGATTAGCCCTTGTCCTTGGTAATCCAACTATGAAATCCATGGCAATATGTTCCCACTTCCACTCTGGAATCTCCAATGGCTGTAACAATCCACTTGGTCTTTGATGCTCTGCTTTAACTCTCTGACAGGTATAACATTTGCTAATCCATTCCGTAATTTCCCTCTTCATGTCTGGCCACCAATAATTCTTCTTTAAATCTCTGTACATTTTGGTACTCCCTGGATGGATGGAATATCTTGAACTATGTGCCTCTTGTAAAATTTTATTCTTTAACTCCGTCACCGGTGGAATCCAGATTCTAGATGAAAATCTCAGAATACCTTGATCATCCTTTTACGTGCATAATTCTTCACCTACCAAATGATTTATATCCTGATCCATTACATCTTCTTGTCCTTCCTTTATTTTCTCCAACAACTCCGGCTGGAAAGTCATACTGTACACTTTCGCTTCCTTAGGCTTGAAAACTCTAATCTCCAATTCCAATTTCTGAAATTCCTTGTATATATCTTCAGGTACTGATAACACATTCAACCTTTCCTTCCGACTCAATGCGTCTGCCACAACGTTCGCTTTACCGGGATGATAATTAATCGAGCAATCATAGTCTTTGATCAACTCTAACCATCTCCTTTGCCTCATATTTAGTTCCTTCTGTGTGAATATGTACTTTAAGCTTTTGTGATCCGTGAAAATCTCGCACTTTTCTCCATACAAATAATGTCTCCAAATCTTCAAAGCGAAAACTATGGCTGCTAGCTCCAAATCATGAGTAGGATACTTTTGTTCGTGTGGTTTCAATTGCCTTGACGCATACGCAATCACCTTTTCGTTCTGTATTAAAACACATCCTAGTCCTTTGTGAGAAGCATCGCTATAAATTACGAAATTCCCTTGATCATCTGGAAGTGACGAAATAGGTGCCGTGATTAATCTCTGCTTCAACTCCTGAAAACTTTCTTCGCACTTGTCGTTCCATATAAAGTTTTCATTCTTTCGCGTAAGCTTTGTCAATGACGTTGCAATCCTTGAGAAATTCTGAATGAATCGTCGATAATATCCCGCCAATCCCAAGAAACTTTTTACCTCAGTGGGTGTTCTCGGTCTCTCCCAATTCATAATTGCCTCGATCTTTGCCGGGTCCACTTTGATCCCTTCGTTACTGACTATGTGTCCTAAGAACTGAACTTCCTGTAGCCAAAACTCACACTTCAAGAATTTAGCATATAACTTCTTTTTCCTTAAAATCTCCAAAGCTGTCCTCAAATGTTCCGCATGATCCTCTTCCGTCCTTGAATAGATTAAAATATCGTATATAAACACAATAACAAACTTATCCAAATACTCCTTAGAAATTCTGTTCATCAGGTCCATAAACGCTGCCGGGGCATTGGTCAATCCAAAGGACATCGCTAAAAACTCGTAATGTCCATACCTTGTTCTGAAAGCTGTCTTTGGTATATCTTCTGGCTTGATCTCTAGTTGATAATATCCTGATCTTAAATCAATTTTGGAGAAGTACTTGGCTCCCTTCAACTGGTCGAACAGATCGTCAATTCTGGGTAACGGATACTTATTCTTGATTGTTAGCTTGTTGAGCTCCCTATAGTCGATACACAGTCTCATGCTTCCATCTTTTTTCTTGACAAACAATACCGGGGCTCCCCATGGGGATACACTGGGTCTGATTACTTCTTTATCTAACAACTCCTGCAATTGCTTCGCTAGCTCTTTCATCTCAACAGGCGCCATTCTGTACGGGGCCTTGGATACTGGTTCTGTTCCAGGTGCTAAGTCGATCGCAAATTCAATTTCTCTATCTGGAGGAAGTCCTGGTAACTCGTCAGGAAACACGTCTGGAAATTCATTCACAACTGGAATATTTTCAAGTTTTGTTGGTTCTTGACTTCTGTCAATCACATATGCCACGAAATGCTCACATCCTTGTCATAGTAACTTCTTGGCTTGAATCATCGTTAAGAACTTCTTTACTTGTTTTTGACCCTTGAACGTTACTATCCTTTCGTCTGGAGTTTTCACCATTACCTTCTTATTTCGACAATCTATCTGGGCATCGTGCCTAGATAACCAATCCATCCCTAATATAACGTCAAATTCTCCTAACTTAAATGGTATCAAATCTACACAAAATTTACTACCAGAGATCTCAATCTCACAATTCCCACAAACTTGGTTAACAGTTACACGTTCTTGATTTGCTAATTCCACAGTCATTATTTCATTTAAACACTCAACTGGACAATTTAACTTACTAACAAAATCTTGTGAAACAAACGATCGGGTTGCTCCCGAATCTATTAACACTTTGGCATATAAAGAATTCACATTAAGCGTACCTGCCACGACATCCGTATCCTGAATAGCATCCTTCACAGACATATCAAAAACTCTAGCCCTTGGAGTCTCATTCACTGTTGGGGTAGATCCCATAATCCTCAATGCATTACTGACTGGGGCCGGTGTCTTGCAATCCCTGGCCATATGTCCTGGCTTTCTATATTTAAAGCACGTAAATCCAATGGCTGGAACCTTTACTGCTGGATTTCGGATAGGTTGATCCTTATTTGCTGGCTCTCTTGCTGGCTGATTTCGGCATCCCTCGAATAGTGCCCTTTCTGGTTGCATTTGAAACATACCACATTCAACTTATTACAAACTCCCCCATGCTTCTTCCCACATACTTGACAATTCGGAAAAGTTAGTCTCAACTGATTCGGCTGATTTGTATTAACTGGACGGTTGCTCTGGCCTCCGTCTCCTGTATTCTGTCTCCTGAAATTAAAATTTCTCCCTGACTGAAACTTGCCCTTCTTAAAATTTGGAAACTTCCCTGGTTGTGGCTGACCCTCACTTCCCTCAACTTTCCTTTTCTTGCTTTCCTTTTCCTTCTGGAACATCTCACTCTCTATCTCTGCGATCATAGCCTTCTGTACTACTCCTGCATAGGTATCCAATTCAAAAATAGCTACCTTCCCTCTGATCCATGGTTTCAAACCTTGCTGGAATCTCTTAGCTTTCTTTCTATCAGTATCCACATACGACGGTACATACCTTGACAATTCCTCAAACTTACCCTCATAATCTGTTACCGACATGTTCCCTTGCTTTAATTCTAAAAACTTAAATACTTTTCTAAAAACAATTCCTTAAACCTTTCCCAAGTAATAACATATGTACCTTTCAATGTCTTTACCATCTCCCACCAATAGGTGGCCTCATTCTTCAGGTAGTAACTTGCAAACTCAATCTTCTGTTCTTCCTTTACTTTCACTAAGGCAAATGCCTTCTTTATTTCCTTTAACCAAACATTTTCTTCAATTGGCTCTAAGGGACCCTTGAATTCTGGTGCGTTTACTGCCTGAAAAGTTTTAAAAGTTACCTGGGGGTTGGTCTGTCTTTGTTGTTGATGTGCCAGGTGAACTGTTTGTTGGGCCAAGATTTGAAGAATCTGGGCTATTGATGGGTCCATAGGTCCTGGGTTCACATTTGGATTTGTATCATCGTGGTTGTTATTGTTTTTGTTGTTGGTTTCTTCATTCTGGGTGTTGGTGCGGGTATTTCTTCTGGGAGGCATTTTTCTGTAAAGAATCAATCAACTTATTTAGCTTTTGAATCAATCTTTTGCATAAAAGAACAGTTTTGCAAAACAGAAATATCTCTTTTTGAAAACAGTTGTAACTAAGTAAATTGCATGCTTCTTTACAGAATATAAACAGTTATGGAAAACAGGGTACATGGTATCACAGTGTGGCGCCCCAAAACCCGGGGTCAGGAGTCTCGGAAGCCACACTATCTAAACTTACACAACTCACACTACAATATGTAAATACTCACGCTTCACGACCCCACACTTAGCACACACACACTATAGGTTATTGTCTTGGAAACGAACCATCATTACTAGAGAAATTTTAATACAACCCAAATATAATTAGTCTTACCGGGGGTGACCTTTAAGTAAGGTTAATCCGCCGGCCGAATATACATTTCTTATTTCTTATCTTACATAAACCATACCTATAAATAAGCCGAACTATAAACAACTGAAAACTAATCCAGCTTATTCCGACTACCTGAGGTACTGCACCAAACAATCTACGGAACAGCTGACCATTTCCTACCCGTTTCCTGGCTGTGGTTCTCATGGAAGGCATCTTGATTCACTGTTGTGTTGTGTCAATTTAAGAAAACAAGTGTGAGCTATGATGCCCAGCATAATAATGTACAGTATAAAAATGACTGTATAATAACATCATATATTATATATGTTTTATTTAAAAGTAGGTTTCTTGGTGTCCCACACCTTCTTATGAAAACAATTCTTTTAAGGGGGTTTTATAACTTGTGAATACCTTAATAGTAATCCCAGCACCTAGGCTTGGGTTACGGTATTGCATATCAATTCCAATTGGAAGAGTTTGGACATCTCACAGGAGCCACCGCATACGATGATCAGTCGTCCTACGGAAGTAACCTTCTTTACTAGTAAAAGGACGAATACTGTCATCTCTCGGGTATCACCCTGGCCGCATTCGGGCTACGTGTCCGATTTTCGGGTATACACATACTTCACAAGTTCCTGAGTACACAAAGTACCTTCGCCTGTGGTACCTTTGGTACCCATCCAGCACACGTAGTACCAGAGTCTACCCCTCCATTGTCCTTCAACAGAATTCTATCAATCTCGGGAACTTGAACCACATCGAAGTTCCCCAAGCGTTTTGCCTGTTGATAGAGATAGTTTATCTTTTTTAAAATATAAGTGTATATATATGTATATACGTACTTCCGAGAATTTCGGAGGAAGTACTAGGGATGTGTGTTGACCGTTGTCAACAGATAATTAATAAGGGGAAAAGTTTCTTCTCGAAACTATATTCAATATAATAATAAGTCGGATAATATTCACCGACGATCTGAAATTATTCGAATGATACTTCTAAATTAGAAGGTATATCAGGATCTATGATCTTTCAATCAATAACCATCCTTTAATAAATAATCATTACTTAAATAGTAGTCTATAAATAATTAAATGATAATTGATATTAATCATACCTCGAACGAGTTATTCTTTAAAAGATTTATTTAAATAATATTCCTCAACTAGTTTGTGTTTTAATAATCTATAATGATTAATCGGGTTTGAAATAAATAAACGTTGAAGTATACTACTCCTATAATAAAGGAATACGTATATAATATTTAATATCCGAATCAATAAAATATAGTTGAGGGAATATGCTCGTTGGGAAATCGTTTTACAAGTTCGAGGTGTTTTAATGTTTCGTAAGTGGACGATGAGTCCCTTTAAAACGTACCACTATGGACTTATAACCGCCCTATAATATCTCCGGAACGATTCCCGGGTTTTATCTTAATTCACGACCGACCCTCGGTCTTATATAACACATCACGCTTAAAGCGAAATAACATTTCACGATATATACTTATCGTACAACATCGCTATATTATGCGAAAATTCAAAAACTACGTATCATGGAAAACATGGTATTTAAGCGATGATAGTAAAACAATCCTTTCACAACACAACAGTAAAATGGAGTTGGGTTTGTAAACTTGCCTGGGTATCTCGAGGTGGAGGATGCTCTAGGTTCCGCTCGGAAATCTATAACCATAAACACATTTCATTTTGTTAGGTTCCATCCTAATTTACGGTAACTCGCACTCATGCGCTACTCATTAAACACCCTCTCAAATCGTACTACCCTTAACATTTCTTTTAAGTCATAAACACTTTATGGTCACTTCATTTTCCTAAGTATCTTAGTTAATTCTTAATATCGACGTCAGCTCCGTTTAAAGATTCTTACGGTTTCTACTCGCGCGGTCTCGGCTCCGACATTTTTATAAATTTGATAAATCATTATTTTCACTTGAAATTTTTATGAAACTTAGGAAACTCCACATGTTACTCTCTGTAAAAATTTCATGTTTTATGAATACTTTTAAGTCTATCCTTTATATTTTCAAAGTTCGTGATTCGTAGCAGTTTTTGTCGCGTAAAACACTTTTACTAAAATGATCATAACTTTTGATCCGTAAATTGGAATTAAGCGAGTCAAGCGCCTAAACGGTCCTTATAACATTGTCTATCTTAAAAAAAGGTTATTTCTCAAGAATCTACAGTTTACAACTTCGAGACTTTCTGCAGAAACTTAAAGTTACGGTTTGTTGGTTTTAACGAAGTTACGTTTACGATCGGGGTTTCGTTTACGCCTTAACTATCAACACAACCACCAACAATCATCATATCATCATCAAAACACAAACTCCTCTCAAGAACATCATGTTCTTGAGGCAACAACAACCAACCTTAAATCTACTTAACTTAATCATCAAGATTTCATCAACAACACTTAGTAAGCTAGGTTTACTAACACCCACTAAATGGATCTTAAACATGAACCTTAAATAAAGTTAGGCCAAAGATATTTACCTTTCTTGAAAGCTTGAGATGTTTTCTTGAAGATGGTGGAGGCTTGGAAGTGCTTGGTATGATTTTTGGAACCTAAAACCACCATTAAAATCAAGAAACCAAATAGAGGTTACTATTCACACTATTCACTAGTGAGTTTCTTGAATTTATTCCACCCATCAAACCTTGATAAAAAGAGATGAATGATTTTTCTTACCTTAGTTTAGTTGCTAGGAGGCTTTGGAAATAATTGTGGGATTTTACAAGAACTAGAGCTTGGAGTTTTGAATTGCAATTTCCTTTTTTTTCTTCAAAATAGCCGAATGGAGCTAAATGGGGGTGGGGGGTATTTATAGCACTTGGTTGCTTCTCTTGGATGATTTCTAGGTTGCTTCTTGGAAGGTGACTTGATATCTTTGCAAGTTGATCTTTATTCTTCCTAGGATAGCTTAGGTTTATTCATTGTCTCCAAATCCATGGACAAATCTTTGTAGCTTGCTAGCTTACAAGCTAAACTACAAGGTTAGCTCCTTAGCACACTATTTTCTAGCTAGCTTGGTCATCCTAGGGTTAGCTCACTATTTGATGAAGTAACCATGGTTACTTCCTTACCATGGTTTAGTTAGTGTGTTATATTTAATTAATCGTTTACGCGTTCGCTCGGTTACTTAAACGTTCTCCGCAATACTTATTCGTAAATGGTTCGCAATGTAATTCTTTTCGTATCTATTCCTTATATTTTTATTTATCCTAATTGAATATAAATCCGTAGGATTTTAATCTCATAATTATATTGTGATTCCCGTAGTCCTTGATAAGTCGTAATTACGGTCATTTTTCAAAGTTCGTTTTCTTCGAAAACTAATAGCGTTTACATACACTTATTGGGTACGTATAGTCGTAATATCTATTCCGAAACTCATTTTCTTATGCACTATATAGTGTGGGCTCAAAAGTTTTTCCCGTCTGTCAGGGTTACTATTCATTAAACGTTTTACAGGGTCTCCAAAAATTCGAGTTATTACACACAGGGTATAACTGGTGCAATAAATAAGGTAAGGTAAAACAGGTGCAATAAAGTAAATGACAGTGCTGGAAAGTAAAAAGGTACTGATATATATAGATCAAAAGTTTTAGGTAGTATAAGCGTAAAGACGCTTCGGAAGTAAAAACAAAAAGGGTACAACAACCTACTCACTAGTCAGCATAGCTAGTCTATAAATACAACTCAAAAGTCTACTGATACACACTACACACTACTGTACATACTACACAACCATAACAACACTGCTCAGCATCTCCATCTCTGAGTCTCTGACTCAGCTCCAAGGAAACTCTGGTCCTGCCAGCCTCTCAAAGTCCTCCATCACCTCAGTAGCCCAGCCCATCAGTGCATCAGGGCCTCTGCCAGGTAGTGTAGCTCCATGTAGCCTAGCCTCAAGAACCCTCCGTGTCACATGAATCTCCTCTCGAAGCTCCCTCACACCGCGATCAACATCTGTAGTCCTGATGATATGCTGTAGCTCTCTGATCTGGGCCAACAAGGAATCACGCTCCAATAGAAGAGCCTCATACTGGTAGTAAGGAACTGGGGGCAATGTAGACTGGAATGGGGCACTCGCAACTGAATGCCCAGTGGAATCTGAATCAGCTGGTGGGGGTCCTCTGACAGGTGGCCTCATGTCTGGAGGTGGAATAGCCTGCAGTGGTACGGGCTGCAACACAGGTGGAGGTAGTATAGCCAACACTGGTTGAACAACAGGACGTGGATCCGAAGACGGCACTCCAACTGAAGGCTCTGAGTGATAAGCTGATACGGGAATAAAAGAGTCGGCCATTGCTGCTATCTGAAATCATATCGCAATATAAGAATCTCTAACCATAACGTGAATTACACTAATACCTGATATACCGAAGCACTCAACCTCTCGATGTTCTATCTTTCTATTCCTTACTTCTAATCCTAACCCTCTACCCATTCCCGTCAACCAAGGCTTGTGTCAGTGACTTATAACCTGTAGCTCTGATACCAAACCTGTGGCGCCCTCCAAACCCGGGTCAGAAGTTTGGGGTCCACACACACACCTTATTAATAACCTGCTTATAACAATGATAAAGGTAATAATAATATGCAGTGACCCTACTTACCAACCACCATGGACCGCAACAGGTTAAAGTATGCACACAAGCCAAACACACTAATATATTACAAACCGTTCAAATCCTAACCATTCAAACTCAAACTGAGTATTCAACTTTTTTACAACTTTTACAAACTTAAATTATTCCAAAAGAAGCCTACTAGCTCAGCTTCCTCAATCTGAACCCCTAGCTCTCACGCTGGACTGGGGATCCTCGTTAGCAACTGGTTCTTTTTTAACTGGAAAAAATATAAAAAACATCGCACAAATGAGCTAACTAGCTCAGCAAGTCACAATGACAAAACTGAGAATAATGATCATCAAGCGAATATGGTTAGGATATCAAGTGAACAATGGATTATGATTTAGAATTGGATATTATACTTTTATTTTAAAAATCAAGGTTAGGCTGCTTATCAGTCACGCACTAACCCCGAGCAAAGCACACAGCATTGCTCTAACTATTGGATCTAAGGCACACATTGGCCTAACTTGACCATTATATGGTCTGACCATGAATCTGGTCCACAATTTTATAAAAACAATCCAATTCTAACATAATAACAGAATAAGCAATAATAAACAATAACCAGAATCATTAACAACAATGAGTGTTTAACAATGAAAGGGTTTCAATCCTTGTAAGGATCAATGAGGTAATTTCAAAGCTTGGACGCTGGGTAATGAAAGAATTGACTAACAATGAATCAATGTTTCAGGGTTTCAAGGATTTGGTCTTTCAAAGCGTAAAATACAAAGGTTTGAATGTGTAAGCAATCTGGTGCAATGTTTAATATTTAATATGTATGTATTTGTGGAGTAGTATTGTATACTTGAGGTTCGTGTTTGGGTATACAACAATCAATGGTTTAGAAAGAATAAGGTTCATGGCTCAAGAACAATAACTGGAATCAGGGTTTGGGTTTCAGTGCTTCAAAGCACTTGCAATATCAACAAGACTATCAAGTACTGCAATATCTCGAGAAAGTTCAGAACACTTGCCTGGTATTAGCTTACTACACTGCACTCGCTTCCAATCACAATCTTCTTACTCCTCAACTACCTGTTTCCCTTTCCTATGTCTTGCCTCTTCTGCTCACATATCATAAGTATCTATCAATAATCGACTCATAGAATTCTATTCAACACATACTTTTATCTACCCTTCGTTTCACCCAAATCCGATTAACGGATTGAAAGTTATGCGATAATCAAATAAACACCGAATATATAGACCGATAGTCAATCAACAAGTCACGTATAACACATAATACATCACGTAATTAATGACATATCATTTATAAAGAAGTCTCGGGTTATAAATAGGCTTTCTGGTATTTAAAATGATTTTTAAAACATTTTTCGAAATTAAAACGGGTCGTTGGATCAATTTCGGATTAATAAACAGGGTTCGGTTGGCCAATTCTGGCTCCGAAACACTTTTATAATAATTATCGAGCCTTGGAAATAATTTAGAATAATATTTTAAAGCTCGAAACTATTTTTTGGAATTTTTAAATCATTTATAAATAATTAAATCTAATTAAATAATTAACTAAAATCAATTAATATTTAATTAAATCAATTAATCAATTAATGTTCGAATTAATTGAACAATTAATCAATTAGAAATTAACTGAAATTAATTGACTAATTAATTTAGATTTATTTTGGAATTAAAAATAATTTTCGGAATTAAAATACTAATTTTTAGAATTTTCAGAAATTAAAAACAAAATTTTATAATAAAAATAAATAGGAAATATGATTTTTAAACATTTTTAAAATAGGAATCCTAAATTTGCAAAGTATGGAAACTTTAGGGACCTAACTGTATCGTCCCCAAAAGTCCAGGGACCAAACTGCAAATTTTACAGTCCAGTCGCCCGAAAACGTCGGAGGTGGCCAGAGAACACGTTCCCGGCGTTCTCACCCCACCAACACCTCTAGATCACATCTATACTTTACCAGGAACTCAACCATGCCAACAAATCGTTCTAATCATCCCTGAGTTGGCCGGAATTTGGCCGTGAAGTTTGCCAGTTTCCGACGAACCTCGGAAATATTCAAAATACAACTCCCTTCTCTACAGACCTCGTTGATTCATGAAACTTATACGACTAGATGGAAAATTTCACAGAGAACACAATCCACTATATCACGACATCAATCTATTCCAGAATAAGAAACCCCCAAATTTCAATTAAGAACATTCATACGGGTTATAAACCCTAATTTTAAAATTCGAAAATCAAACTCAAATTTGAACATGTTATTGAACTCCAAATCAGACGTATAATATATCAAAATCATCAGGAAAACAAGCTCTACAACATGCAATCATCAAATCATACAAACAATCATCCGAACAAAAATTCATATTTTTCATAAAAATAATTCGAAAATAAATAAATTTCCAGAAAATAAACCTTTGATTCTGCAGTTCTGAAACTTGTATAATCTGATAGTACCCTTCAAAACCTCCATTTTGGTTACTAGAGCTTCCCGAGCGGATTTCAATAACACCTCTAAATAGTAGTTTGATTCTCAGAAAGATTTATGAATATATGATTTTTCTCTGTAAAATTATATAATTATCTGTCTACAAATGATTTTGATACGAAATAAAATACGGTAAAAGGCTATTTATAATTACGGATAATTAGTATCCCGTTGGATCATTCCGGATATAAAACGGTACGTTTATTTATAAAAACTGATCCAAACGGTATCGGTTTTCGGGATAATTATCCAAACTAGTACAATTTACACTGCGGTCTTGGTCTCAGCGCCTGGTTACACGTATTACGAAGTGATAATTGGGATAGTTTAATAAAAAGCTCCCGTTTATCGAAAATACGGGTTTTAGTGATTTACCGAATTGAATATTGTATCAAAAATGTTACGCCGGGAATCGCGTAGAACAAACCGTACGCTGGATCGAAAAAGTCGAAACATGGAATATGCTCGGAATATTACAATTTGGTTAGGAAGGAGTTCTCGGAAGAGTTTCGGGTTCCAAAAATGTAACAACGGTTGACGTCGGTTGGTTTCCGTTTTTATAAAATAGGTTTTAAATACCCGGAAAAAGATTTTAGAAGTTTCATATGATTCTTATAAATTCATAAATCATCATAAAAATAATTAGGAAGATATGACAATTATCTATATTTTATTTTGGACATATAAAAATTAAAATACTCAATTAATATTATTTTTGAATATCCAAGTACAGATAACACTTAACAATTAACTCACAGAATAGATACTAAACACACATAATAATTATTTAATAGCAAAAATAATTACACGATATATCCCGGATATTACAGTTAAGGGACTAACAATTGGTATCAGAGCAAGCTCTTAATCTACAAAGAGTTTAAAGATCAAAACAATTCAGCAAGATGAACAAAAAAGACGTTGGAGTCAAGATTCCTTTTCTAGATAAAGATAATTATCATCATTGGAAGGTAAAGATGCATCTTCATATGCTTTCTCAAGATGAGGCCTATGTGGACTGTATAGAAAGAGGCCCTCATGTTCCAATGAGAGCTACAACAGGAAACAAGCCATCAGTTCCCAAGCCAAGGCACGAATGGTCTGATCCTGACATTGAACAAGTCAGGAAGGATAAAAAGGCCATGAACATTCTGTTCAATGGAGTTGATGCAGACATGTTTGACAACATTATCAACTGCAAAACTGCCAAGGAAGTCTGGGATACTATACAGATAATCTGTGATGGCACTGAGCAAGTTAGAGAAAATAAGATGCAGCTCTTGATTCAGCAATATGAGCATTTTCACAATGAGGAAAGTGAATCACTCACTGACATTTTTAGTAGATTTCAAAAACTACTAAATGCTCTTAAGTTGCATGGAAGAGTCTATCAGACTAAAGACTCTAATCTGAAATTCCTTAGATCTCTTCCAAAGGAATGGAAACCAATGACAGTCTCATTAAGAAACTCACAAGATTATAAAGAGTTTACTTTGGAGAGACTGTATGGCATCCTGAAGACCTATGAGCTTGAGATAGAGCAGGATGAAAGGATGGAGAGAGGAAAGAAGAAAGGAGGATACATTGCACTAGTTGCTGATTTGGAAAAGGAGAAGGAAGTGAAGATGGAAGCTGTTGAGTCAACTTCTAAGGTCTGTGAGAACAAGGGCAAGGGGCTTGCAGTAGAAAGTGAAGATTCATTGAGCCAAGATGACATGGAGGACATTGATGAGCACCTAGCATTTCTTTCCAGGAGATTTGCCAAGCTCAAGTTCAAGAAAAACTTTGGAGCAGCCAAGCCAAATAGAAATATGGTGGATAAGTCAAAATTCAAATGTTTCAAATGTGGCTTGGAAGGGCATTTTGCAAATAAGCATAGAAAGTCAGATTCCAGTAAGAAAAGGTTTGAGTCTGTGGATTATAAACAAAAATACTTTGATCTACTCAAACAAAAGGAAAGGGCTTTTATTACACAAGAGAATGACTGGGCAACAGATGGTTTGGATGAAGATGAAGATGTCAGCTATGTCAATCTAGCCCTAAAGGCCAAGTCTGATGAAACAGATACAAGTTCCTCAAGCAATCAGGTAATTACTACAAACCTTGCACATTTATCTAAAGCTAAGTGTAATGATGCCATAAATGACATGTCTACAGAATTATATCATTTGCGTGTTACACTTAAGTCTCTTACTAAAGAAAATGCTAAAAGCAAAGAAAACAACTTATTTTTAAGTGAGAGGAATAATGTGCTTGAGTCTCAGTTTGTTGATTTTGAGAAACTAAGATTTGAGTGTAAGATTGCCAAGGAGGAATTAACTGAGTCCTTGAAAAAGGAAGAGATTTTAAAGAAGCAGCTCGAGCGTGAACAAGAGGTGATTAAAGCATGGAAAACATCCAGGGATGTCCATGCTCAAATCACCAAAGTTCAAGGAATCGAGTCTTTTTGTAATGAAGCCTGGAAAAAGAGCAAAGAGAAACTAGAACCTAATTTGGTAGATGGTTTGCTAACAGATGTAGACTCGACGGATGATGAGGACTATCCGTCGGATAACAAAAAGTTTTATCCGTCGAAAGATGAAAATCCTCATCCGTCGGCTGTGAGCAAGCCCATTAGCAAAGCCAACCTAATCAAGCTGAATGAGAAGTATGGGTCTATTTCCAAGAACTTTGTTTCAGGAGAGTCAAGTCAAGTTAAGAAAGGAAAAAAGGCTAATGTTGGTCACATGACTGTCAAACAGTTAAGTGACAGACTTGAGAAAATTGAGGTAAAAACAGAGACTAAAAGGAAAAACAATAGGAATGGTAAAGTAGGGATTAACAAACACAATAACTACACACCTGATAAATATGCTCCTAGAAAAATCTGTGTCAAGTGTGGTAGTGTAAATCATTTGTGTGTTAATTGTAAATGTGCCATACCTACTCCCATGTCTGTTCAATCTCAATTTCCTAATATGAATGTCATGCCTCCCATGCCTGTTAATGCTATGCCTACACAGAATATGAATGCACAGTTTGCTAATATGCCATTTGCACCTAATCCATATTGTGCTGCATACAGTATGCTTCAAATGCCATTTAGCATGCCTTATTGGAATAATATGTTTACACCAAGCATGCCATTTCCTGTTAGCCATAATATGCATGATAATTTTGTTGCATTGAATGGTTTCAAAGGTCCAACCCAAATGACTAAGGAAGAATCTAAAATTCCTAAGTCAAATGAGATAACACCTAAGAAATAGAAGAAGAAAGCTAACAAGGCAGGACCTAAGGAAACTTGGGTACCAAAATCAACTTGATTTGATTTTGATGTGTGCAGGGAAACAGAAGGAATCTTTGGTACTTGGATAGTGGTTGTTCAAGACACATGACTGGTGATTCTACCCTGCTCACAGAGCTTAAGGAAAGAGCTGGCCCAAGTATTACTTTTGGAGATGACAGCAAGGGTTATACTGTGGGATATGGCTTGATTTCAAAGGACAATGTCATCATTGAGGAGGTTGCCTTAGTGGATGGTCTCAAACATAATCTGTTGAGTATCAGCCAACTTTGTGACAAAGGCAATTCAGTAACCTTCAACAAAGAAGCCTGTGTTGTGACTAATAATCAAAGCAACAAAGTGGTTCTCACTGGTGTGAGAAGAGGAAATATGTATCTAGCTAATTTCAACTCATCCAAAGCAGAATCTGTAACTTGCCTTCTCAGCAAAGCAAGTCAGGATGAAAGTTGGCTATGGCACAAGAAGCTATCCCATTTAAACTTCAAGACCATGAATGAGCTGGTAAAGAAAGAACTAGTAAGAGGCATTCCTCTAGTGGAGTTTACAAAGGATGGACTGTGTGATGCCTGCCAAAAAGGGAAGCAGATTAAAGCATCATTCAGGAATAAACTTGATTCAGCAATTGAAGAGCCTTTGCAACTGCTTCACATGGATTTGTTTGGACCAGTCAATGTATTGTCAATCTCAAGGAAAAGATTTTGCCTAGTAATTGTAGATGATTTCTCAAAGTTCTCTTGGACACATTTTCTAAAGTCTAAAGATGAGGCTAGTGAAATCATCATCAATCACATAAGGCAAGTCAACAATCATCCTGATTTCAAAGTTAGAATAATCAAGAGTGACAATGGAACTGAGTTCAAGAATTCTGTCATGAGAGCATTTTATGAAGAAAATGGGATTCTGCATGAGTTTTCAGCAGCAAGGACTCCACAACAGAATGGAGTAGTGGAAAGGAAGAACGGATCACTTATTGAAGCTGCAAGGACAATGCTTGAAGAATCTAAACTACCAAAATATTTCTGGGCTGGAGCTGTAAAGCAACTTGCAGATATCTTTACCAAGCCACTGGATGAATCCACCTTTTTAAGGTTGGTAAGTGAGTTAGGTATGCTTAATTACTCTTAAATTTATCTGAGTTATTTTGCAAGTTGTAATGTAGCCAGAAATTTAGTTGATTTTTTAAGTCTTGGATGAAATTTTGGATAAGTCAAAATTTGCATCTCGACGGATGACCCTTATCCATCGATTTTAGTCATCCGTCGATATACTACTTGCTAATAAAAGTCAATTATTTTTCTGGAATACTTTATGTCTCGACGGATATCAGTTTATCCTCATCCGTCGAATTGTCTAAATCTCAGCCGTTAATTCCCTGAACATTATCCATCGAGTATACTTACAGTTTGTAAGCATTACACGACGAATAATGGGTGGAATTTTTACAGTTTACTTTTAAACGGCTATTTTAGGCAATTTCTATTGGTTAATTTACTTTTCTTTATTATTTTTATCAGTTATTTTTGAGATAGTATAAAAGCTTATTTCATTCCAATTATTTTCTTTTATCATTCTCAAATTCAACTTCTTTTATTTCATTCTCTCTCAAGCAAATATTATCTTTCTCTTCAAGCTTTTATTCTCTAACAATGGCACCTGTAGTAAAGATTATGTCTCAAACTGGGTTCATTTATGAGAAGAACAACTTCACTGCTTTGGTCAATAATGGTATTCAGCAATCAGAGGACTATCACAAGATGATGGACTTTGTGAAGAATTGTAAGCTAAATTATGCCATGCTGGAGTCACCCACAATCTTCTGTGAAGTTGTTGAAGAGATGTGGACCACTGCTATCTACAACTCTGCTGACAAGACCATCACTCTAACCATCAAAGGTAATGAGTTATGTATCAACAGTGATGTGATAAAAGCATGTTTCAAAATTCCTGATAATAATGTGACTTCACCACACAATGACACTGATATTATCAATATGCTTAATTCCATGCATTATGCACTTCCTACTACTAAACTAAGTGATATTAGGAGATTGGGTCTTAGGAAGGAGTGGAGTTTCTTGTGTGATGTGGTTACTAAAGTTTTCTCTGGAAAAGTCAGTAAATTTGATTCAGTGAATATTTCCATGCTTAACATGCTATACATGCTAGTTACAGATAAATTTTATAATTTCAGTGACCTTGTCTTGTTTGAGTTAGGTTGTAAACTAGGTGAGTTAGCTAAAAGAGGAAAGAATGTGTATTATGCTAGATTTTTCATGTTATTGGCTAACCATCTATGTCAAGAGATTGTGCTTGAGAACCCAAACAATAAACTGGCTTGTTGGGTTCAAGAGAGAAGACTCATTGCAGATTTGAACAGAGCCAACAATCACAGGGATGTGCCAATGTTCTATTTTCTTGTAATGCAGGCACCTCAGGTAAGTGAGGTAAGTTCATCCATCCCTACAACTATTCCAACCTCCACTATTTCTTTGACTTCAGTAGTAGCTATGGCAACTGTGCCAATGACCAAACAGTTGCCTACCAAAGCCTCCAAACCCTCTACAATTTCTAAATCTAAATCAAAGAAAACCCCCTCTAGAATCTCTCAAAAGATGCCAGTTGAAAAATCCATAAAAGCAAAAGAGGGGAGTGTGAAGGAGGGAAAGTCAGGTGAGGGAAGGGGTGAACATCAAAGAAACCCCAAGAATAAGGATGGAGAGTTGAGTGAATCCCAGCCTGGCCACACTGCAGTTTTCCAACAAACTGCAGTGCTTAAAAAGGATAAAAGCTCACTTCTAGTTGCATCCATCCAAAAGGATGCAGTTATTGAACAAAGCTCTCAGCCAAGAGCACATGACAAAAGGGTTAGGGACACAAGCTCACCCCAAACTTACACAAGAAAGAAGAAATCTAAAACCTCTGGGGATGCACAGGGCACACACAGAGTGCAAACTGGTGCTAAAGACACAGTCCCTGCACTCTCTCAAATTCAGTTTGATGTGGCTCCAATAAATGTGGAGTCACAACCAAAATCTCTAATAACAGAAGCATCTGAAACACCATACTCACCAACAAACTCTCTAGAAGTGGATATGATAAACACTTCAATTCCTGATTCCCCTTCTTTAACTCTGTTGGGAAAGCCAAAATCTAGTGCAAGTGAGCATCATGTTTTAGATGATTTGTTGGCTCACTTACCAATTCTTTCAGATACTATTGTGACATCTATGCCCCAAATATCATCAATCAACACAGAGTCAACAATAGTTTCTCTTCCCACCTCATTCATTTCTACTCTCTCGATGGATATTGCTCATCCGACAAGTAGTGATTGTATCCCGACGGATAAGCCTAACAGCAGTTATCCGTCGGATAGCATTACCACTCACTTGACGGATATCACTTATCCGTTGAGTATCTCTGCACAACTTCAACTTCAATTATTTCAAGTGCAGAAGATTTAGTGGTTGTACAATCACTTTTAAGACTGAGAGAGGAGAGTGTATTGAGTGAGAAGCTGGGTTGCTCCTGTTAGTGTATACTAAAAATATTTATTTGAAGTTTATACATTTATTTCTGGCCAGTTTATTTGAGAATCATTTGAATGTTTACATGTTATCTAATATTATATATTGTGAACAATCTAGTATCAAATGGGATACAGAATATTAGATTGTTAAATACGGTTATATAATATAATAAGGTTCACAACACATGTGGTGTTGGACAATCCACTGGTATGGCTGTAGTATTATTTAGATTAGTTTATATTGACTAATAAATAATGCTAGTATACTTTGTGTATATTGAACAGGATCAAATTTAGAATTGTTCCCTTAATACTGATTAAGAAGGAGAACTAAGATTCTATGTTATTATTAATGCTTGTGTTCTTAATCCGGAAATAGTAATTGACACGTGTATATTATTTACATGCTTTGATTTATATATGAAATAATTCTTTTGAATTATATCATTATATTTTGGGTGATGGAATTATATACATGGTGGATATTATTTATTGAAGGAATCCATGTCCTGATAATATTCGGGTTAATGATGTCCCCTTGAAAGCTCAAAAAGATTTAATTATGTGAAACCCTGCAGGTGGAATTTATTCTGGCATAATTAAATAAAGGTTGAGTGGATGATCAAGGATAAAAGATATTAATTAAATAAATTATCAGTAATTTATTTAATTAATGGACATATGATATTTTAAACATGGGGAATTTAATAAGCAAATAATATTGGAACCGAATTAATTAAATTACGGTATTAGGAAAGGTAGTGCAAATATTAATTCTTTAGTGGATTGAATTAATATTTAATTACATTGGGCTAGGCTCAAGATATAATTCAAAGGCCCAACCTAATTATCCATGGTCCCTATTGTAGCCTATATATATTCTTATTCTCTTCTTGCTTGGCAATTGTGTGAAAACATATTATAGCCACCAAGGAGCAAGAAGAGAGGATAACTTGAGAAGACGGAGGCCACACTTCGCTCAAGGGAATTTGGGAATACAATAGAAGAGCGTGGAATCAACCATTAACAAGGTAATCCTCTTTTCGTAATCTTTATCGTAAAACGTAGTAACACCCTAAGTTCGTGGTTCCCAACAATTGGTATCAAGAGCCTGGTAATGGGTTCTACGTTTTATGATATAATGTCCATGTCGTAGTTATATATGCGTGTATATAGTGTTTTGCTTGTATTGGTTTTGATGCGGGTTGTTAATCCACTATTATGGCCATGTATATTTTAATTATGTGTTTGGATCCCACGTGGTTTAATCGTGGTTAATTTTTGTTTTGGTTTCCACGTGGTTTAATCATGGTTGCAATTTACACGAGGGTTGATCGTGTTAGAATAGATTTTACAAAATTAGTTTTGTATTAGATCTATTTTTTTGTAACTGTTCCGGGTATTTTGTAATAGTTATGTGCGATCGGAAATCAATTCCGGTAGTTTTTTGCTCTGCTGTGCGATTACAAGGGGCTGCTGTTGATGTTTGGATCGAACAAAATCAAAACAAAACTCACAGAAAAGCAACAGGCGCGCGCGCTGCGGCCGCTGCGGCAGCTGGGGCCGCTGCGGCCGCTGCGGAAGCTGGGACTGCTGGGGCTGCTGGGGCTGCTGGGGGCGTCGGGGCGCGCTTGGGGCAGATTTTTTTTTAGAGCTGGATTTTTTTTTCAAGGGCCATAATAGTGGAAAATTTATTTTAATTTTTTCCATTAAATTTTAATTATTGCTTTAATTTGTTGATTATGTGTGTAATTCTTTTAAAATTGCATGTTTAACTTAATTAGGACGACATGGACATAAATTTTATTTATTGCTTTAATTAAATGTTATATTTTGCTAAAATTATGTGTCTATTTTGAATGCATGATTAGACATAATTATAACAACATAGGGCCCCATTTAATTTTAAAATTCCTCAATTTTAATAAAAAAAAATCTAAGTGGGAGAGGGAATTAATATGAAATTAAATCTCATGGTCTCCATTATTGGTTGTAGGTAATTTAACATAAAGACGAATATAAATTATATATACGTTACCCATCGTGGCATGTAATTTATGGTGTCTAGAATGTTATAGAAATTACTAGAACAAACTTCTTAAATTAATTTTAAAAGGAATAAAATACGGATTTTCTTTATTTCTGATTTGGGGCGATTTTGTCAAAAACGAGTTCATCGAACTTGTAAGGCTGTGGGTTTTAAGCGAGACCGATGTGACTCCTCCACTACCTGGAAATCAAACCATTGATGAATATTGAATTGAAGTATTCTATTCAAGGAAAAATTACGAATATTGGAAGGTATACACGCCACCCATCGTGGCGTACCAAGTTCCTTAGAATTCAAATAATTTAAGATTTGATGATGGTATGCACTTAGCTATGAAAAATAATATAGTCCATCCCAACATGGCATATTGTTTAGTAATAGGACCGAAGTAACATTTAAACAAAATTAGGTGGTATACATGTCACACATCGTGGCGTACCAGAAGCTTATGGTGTTTAGATGTTAGTGCATTAAATTTTAATAATTGTTAGAGGAATCAATAGATCTTAATAATTAATGCACCCTTATTTATGTGATGTTTTTATGCATGATTCTCAGGATAAAATGGGCTTTAATCCACTGTTCACCCTACTTAAGGATAACAAACTTACCGGACCTAACTATATTGAATGGAAATGAAATTTGGACATTGTGTTGACTGCTGAGGAGTACAAGTTTTGCACTTATGAACCCAAACCTGAACAGCCTGCTGTTGATGCTCCTGAAGATGAGAAAGAGTATTATAAACGGTGGATTAAGGCTGATGAGATGTCGCGATGTTACATTCTGGCATCAATGTCAGGTGTTTTACAGCATCAGCATTAGTCTATGACCACTGCTTCGGATATGCTCTTTAATCTCAAGGAACTTTTTGGAGATCAGAATAGGGCTGCTAGGCAAGTAGCCATGAAGGCTTTAATGAACACTCAGATGGCTGTAGGCACACCTGTAAGGGATCATGTTCTCAAGATGATGTCGCATCTGAATGAGATAGAGATCCTTGGTGCTGAACTTGACGGGGAAACCCAGATTGACATTATCCTTATGAGCTTGTCCAAGAGTTTTGAGCAGTTCCGCTTGAATTACAACATGAACAAGAGGCAGTATAGTCTCGCGGAACTGCTGACAGAACTTCAGGCAGATGAAGGATTATTTGGGCAGAGTGTTCAAGTGAATGTGGCCGAGAAAGGTTCTTCTTCTAAGCCGAAAGGTATTAAGAAGAAGAAAAAGGCTCAGACACAGAAAGCTGTGAAGGCAGTGGGAGTTCAGGGTGGTGTGAAAAAGCCTAAGGGAAAGTGCTTCAGATGCAAACAGTCAGGTCACTGGAAACAGGATTGTCCTCTTCCTAAGAAGACAAACAATATTGGTATGTCTCTTTCTCTAGTTACAGAAACATTTATAGTGGCTATATCTACGAGCACTTGGTGTGTAGATACAGGAGCCACTGATCATGTTTTTAATTCTATGCAGGGGTTCCAGCTATCCAGAATGCTTAGAGATGGTGAGATATACGTGTTCATGGGAGATGCTACGAAAGTAGCAGTAGTTGCAGTAGGAGTTATTCATTTATCTTTTGGTTCTGATAGGATTTTGGTTTTGAACAATTGTCTTTATGTACCTTCTTTTAGAAGGAATTTAATTTCGGTTTCTAAACTTGCTTTGGATGGTTATAATGTTTGTTTGGATCGTAATGTTTCTATTATGATGAATAAACGAATTATATGTTCTGGTACATTGCAAGACAATTTGTATATAATTAATCCTAGTCAACCTGCACTGCAACTGCAATTTAGGGTATTGAACAACACATCTTCTAACTCTACTAAAAGAAAGGAACCTTCTAGTTTGAACCAAACATATCTTTGGCACTTGAGATTAGGTCATATTAACTTGAGGAGGATTCAAAGACTGGTAGTAGACGGGCCTTTAAGCTCATTGCCAGTGGAGCCATTTCCAGTTTGTGAATCCTGCTTGGAAGGTAAAATGACTAATAGGCCTTTCAAGGCAAAGGGGAATAGAGCCAAACAAGTGTTAGAATTGGTTCACTCTGATTTATGTGGACCCATGAATATCCAAGCAAGAGGTGGTTATGAATATTTCGTCACTTTCCTTGATGATTATTCTAGATATGGGTACGTTTATTTGTTGCGCCGTAAGTCTGAGTGCTTTGATAAGTTCAAAGAGTACAAAGCTAAAATGGAGAAGCGACTTAATAAAAGTATCAAGTCACTACGATTAGATCGTGGTGGCGAATACTTGCTTGGAGAATTTAGGGAATATTTATCAGAAAATGGGATAGAATCCCAGTTAACTGCACCAGGCACACCCCAGCAGAACGGTGTAGCAGAGAGAAGGAACCGGACTCTTTTAGAGAGTGTTAGATCGATGATGAGCTATTCGGATTTACCCAAGTCGTTTTGGGGACATGCCTTAGAAACAACAGCTTATCTTCTGAACTTAGTACCTTCTAAGTCGGTTCCTAAAACCCCCTTAGAATTATGGACCGGGGATAAACCGAGTCTAAGACATATTCGAATATGGGGTTGTCCAGCATATGTGCTGAACAAGAACGCGACTAAGTTAGAATCTCGTACAAAAGTAAAGTTGTTTGTAGGCTACCCCATGGGAATGAAAGGATATTTATTTTATAGTCCGAAGAATCGGGATGTCATTGTTAGCACTAATGCAAGATTCTTGGAGGAGGACTATATAATGAATCACAAACCCATGAGTAGTGTCGTTTTAGAGGAACTAGTGGGAGGGACAAATAATACCCATGAAGCTGTAGTACAAGTAGAACAACCACAACATAATGTACAACCTGTCACTAATACCGCACCAGTGCCTCGTCGTAGTGGGAAGGTTGTTCAACAGCCTGATAGATTCATGTTTTTGGGAGAGTCTTCAGACTTGGTCCCTGGTGAACATGATGATGATCCCCGTACATACGAAGAGGCAGTACAAGACAAAGATGCAGATCTTTGGCAAAAGGCAATGGAATCTGAGATAGAATCAATGTATTCTAATCAGGTCTGGGAGCTCGTGGAACCACCCAAAGGTATAAAACCTATTGGATGTAAGTGGATCTACAAGAAAAAGAGGGGATTAGATAAAAAGGTGAAAGCCTGGAAAGCAAGACTTGTTGCGAAAGGGTATACTCAGAAAGAAGGTATCGATTATGAGGAAACCTTTTCACCGGTAGTCATGCTTAAGTCAATCCGTATTCTTTTATCTATAGCAGCTCATCTCGATTATGAGATTTGGCAAATGGATGTCAAGACAGCTTTTCTTAATGGAAGTCTTGAAGAAACCATCTATATGCAGCAACCAAAAGGATTCATTAAGGAAGGCCAAGAGCATCTGGTATGTAAGCTTAAGAGGTCTATTTATGGACTTAAACAAGCTTCTAGAGACTGGAATATTCGTTTTGATCAGGCAGTCCAGTCATATGGATTTGATCAAAGTCCAAGCGAATCGTGTGTGTATAAGAGAAGTGAAGGTAATGCAGTGGTTTTTCTAGTACTATATGTAGATGATATTTTACTCATTGGAAACAATATTGAGATGTTGTCATCAGTAAAGGCATGGTTGTTCAAACAATTTGACATGAAGGACTTAGGTGAAGCGGCATACATCCTTGGGATCAAAGTTATAAGGGATCGCAAGAAAAGGATGTTGGCTTTATCTCAAGAGCCCTACTGTAATATCCCATATTTTCAGATATTATTTTTATAATTATTTGGAATTATTTATGTGATTTTACGTGAATTTTGGTGAATTATCTGATAAGTGGAATTGATGTTTGGGTGTTTATATGTGATACTATTTGAGTATTTGAATTATTATATGTCCAGAATAAAATATAGATAATTGTGATATTTTTCTGGTAATTTTTGGACTGTTAGATGATTTTATATTAATTTTTGAATTATTAATTATTTTCTGAATAATTACCAAAATTATTTTATAAAGCCGGGAATCGTCCGACTTCAATCGTTTTTGCGTTTTTACAACCCGAAACTCTTCCGAAAACTCCTTCCTAACCTAATCTGGTAATTCCGGACATTTTTCGTGTTTCGACTTTTTCGATCCGGATTACGGTTTGACCCGTGCGCGGCCCGGCGCAATATTTTCGATACGATAATTATTTCGGTAATCAATAAAACCCGTATTTTTGAGAGACGAGATATTTTTATATTATTCCCGTATATAATGTTTTATAAAAAGCTCGGTTTTGATAATTATCCAATTTTGGTATTGAATCGGATCGTTATTGCAGTTACTTAGCGGCTAAGCAACTAATTTAATGATCCAAAACGATCCAAAACGATCCAGAACGATCCAATATTCCATAAATATAAATATCCTATTTCTTATTTCGTTTATTCCGTTTATTCATTTGCAACCAGTTAAAACACCGTAAATACAGAGAAAAACCCGAGAAAACCGATACGTTCCCGAGAATCAAACACACGAACGAAGGCGTTATCGAACTCCGATTCGGGCGTGCAGCATATCAAAACGAAGCTCTCGAAATCTTCTTTCTGAATCAATCATCAGTTTCTGCCCAGAAATCACAGTAATTTTCTTATTTAATTATTTATATTCGAATTATTTGATAATTAAATGATGAAATTTTGTTCTTGATGTTGTTGATGTGATTTGATGCTTCCATGTTGTAGAGCATGTTTTTCTGGTCGATTTGGTATATTATACTTCAAAAATAGGGTTCGGTATCATATAGAAATTGAGGTTTAATTTTCTGAAAATTTCTTGAATATGTGTTCTTGGTGTTCTTGAAAAATTCTGAAAATCAAAGTCAATTTTGAAGGCGTTATTGAACACCAAATCACAAGTATGAATAACCAAAATGAATCACAGATGATTCTCTATCATTTTATATCATCAAATCGTTTCAAGAGTTGTTAAATTTTAAAATCGATTTTTAGGGTAATATTCGAATTTTGGGGGTTTATGATTTAGTGGGTTTTGATTGTGTGTGATGACCTGAGTAGATTGTAATCGTTCTTGGCGTTATTTTGACACTGGAATCATCGTGTTTGGTTAAGGATTGAGTGAATTCGAGTTTTTGCCGGAAAACTCGAGAAAACCCGCCGGCGTTAATGGCTTTTTGGCCGGAGTTTGAATTCTGCGACTTCGTTCTTGTCGTTGTTGGTACTGTTATGTTGCAGGGTTGATGTAGAACAAAACCCAGCTGAGAAACGAGGACGCGGGGGGGTTTTTCGATGGTAATTGCCATCGCCGGAGTCCGGCTAGTACCGCCGGAAACTGGGTTTAATCCCCAGAATCCGGTGTGTTCATGCCCGACCTGGTTGGATCATGAACGACCCGGTTTTAACCCGTTTCCCTGACCCGGTTTAGATCCTGTTTTCTCCTATTCCAAAATCAAAAACATGTTTCTGCAATTTCTATTTTATTTTAAATCAAAATTTAGTTTCTTTTATTCTGAAAATTCATTTTTATTTTCAAAATCAATATTTTAAGTTCTGAAAATTTATTGTAATTCAAAAATAAATCTTAATTAGTTAATTAACTAATTTTAGTTGATAATTAATTATTTAATTAGTCAATTAATTTAAATATTAATTGATTAATTAATTTAATTAGTTATTAATTAATTTTAATTGATAATTTAATTAGATTTAATTATTTAAAATTGATTTAAAAATTCTGAAAAATAGTTTCGAGCTTTAAGATATTATTTTAAATTATTTTCCAGGCTCGATAAATCTTATAAAATTATTTTAGGGTGTTTGAGCCCTATTATTTAATGATTAAATGATTCGGAGATCGTTTTTATTCCGAAAAATGTTCAAAAATTCATAATAAATAAACCGTTTGTCCGTTTAATACGAAACGAACGCGTACAGACTCAGAAAAATATTTCGCTTTCATTAAAAATACTTTCGAGACCCAAATCCTTTTGTTTCGAAAAGTCGTTTGTTTTACGAATCATTCCAAGTCGATTATTGATCGATAAATCATATTTTTGACCCGATTTCAGTTTTAAACGTACCGAGTCGACCCTTCTGATGAACTGAGTCTTACGTGATATGAATTATGTGATATATGAGTTATGTGCTTATGTGCTATGTGAATTACGTGTATATGTGGGTCATAAGTCTTGTGTTTGACTGTTTTTTCTTGTGTGTGGGCTATCGTATGGGTAGACTATAGGATTTTTGACGCGTAGTTCGTCGAGTGATTATCGATTAGACAATTAAAGTTCTATATTTTAATTATAGATGCAGATCATTCGAGTTGATCAGGACAAGGTGTTGGATAAAGAGTGAGATGGAATGGAAGTGGATATCTGGCTTCTAGCAATCGCAGGAGCAGCATATCAGTAAGGTGTTGAAAAGCAAGACGGTGATACTTTAAGACAGAATGTCAGAATAGATGTGTCATTTCGAGTGTGGCTAACTGCTTAAAACCCAAAGGCAAGTACCCTAACCTCACTTATCATTCAAGTGACGTTTAATTCGATTCATATTATGCAAGTATCCCTATAATCAATTATTGTTCAAGTGATATTTATTTTGAATCGTATCATGCAAGTATTGCTTTTCCTATTCTCAGTTTAGAATCGATAAATGTTTTACATATCGCTGAATTAAATAATTCTGTTTATGCAAGTATTCTCCCGCTATTCTATGTTCAGAATAGCTAAGTGATTTTACTTATCCAATTATCGGATTTATAAATGTTGTGGATTTTGAGAAAGATGACGTTGTTTTGGTTTTCTGCCCAAGTGAAAGGGCGAATAAAAGTTTTTAAGGGTGTCGAGTATTATGACCCCTCTCAATAAAATGTTTCTAAGATTGGATGGTTGCGTAAGAGGCCGTGGCGGCGGTCCAGCGTGAGCTATGTGTTATACAGGATATAACACCTTGCTAGGCCGATATGTGCCTTGGGTACCCCTTTGTTTAGTTGGATATGCTTCGGCATACCGGTGTTGCTCCGCGGCTGATCACCGGCGGCAACACACCGTCGTTCGAGGATTCCAATCTAAATTATGATATTGTTTTGATATTCATAGAATAAATGATTTATCAACTGATTCTGTTTTGGATTAAAAGTACTGATTCTGTTTTGGATTAAAAGTACTGATTCTGTTTTGGATTAAAAATACTGATTCTGTTTTGGATTAAAGTGAATTGTGGTTTTGATTCAGTTTCTTATTTTTTGTTGATACTTACATTGTTGTTAAATATCAAAGGTGGTATTAGTATAGATGATTGATGTTGACTTCAGTATGGAATGTTGTGAGCATCAAAGTTCGTATTTATATCTAATTTGATATAACAATAAAATAAGTATTAATTTCAAGAGTTCGGTTTTGAGTAAAGTTTATGATTCATTCCATGATCATTGCTTCTTGTTGTTGTTTACGATATTTCCGTAAACACTGTTTTACGAGCTTTGCTCTCGTCAAGATTCAAAATATTGCTGAAGCCTCTCGCTGGAAAGTATCAAAAAGAGTTTTATGATTCAGCAATTATGAATTTTAAATGTTCTGCGCTGATGCAGATGTCGGTTTTATATCAAAACGACCCTATATATGTTATAATTAACTTGCTGAGCATTTCTTTCGCTCATACTTGCCTATTTTTAAATTTAACCTCCAGTGAGGATCAGCTTGCGCTATTTAGCTGCGTAATTCGAGGAAGCAAAGAAGAAGCTTTTGGAAGATGGTTGGTCCAGGGTTTGCGGACTAGTGTAAGTCTTATTGTATAAAGTTGTTTATATTATATTATATTATAGTTGTATATTTTATTTGGGCCTAGTATACTTCATTTCGAAGTTATACTAGTGGGTTTAGTTTTGAGTTGGAATTTATTGAAAAGAGTTTAAAAAGAAAGTGAAAAATTTATTTGTGGAATTTGGATTTCTTGTTTCTAGAACTGTAACCTTAAAAGATCTTGGATTAGTTTGGGGTCATTTATGATAATTATCTTCCGCTGGCATTTATTTATTGATTTAACAGGTTAATTTGGATTGAAGTTTTATAGTGACGACCAAATCCTCTGACCCCGGATTTGGGGGCGTTACAGGTCTTTAAAGTATACTTCATTTCGAAGTTATACTAGTGGGTTTAGTTTTGAGTTGGAATTTATTGAAAAGAGTTTAAAAAGAAAGTGAAAAATTTATTTGTGGAATTTGGATTTCTTGTTTCTAGAACTGTAACCTTAAAAGATCTTGGATTAGTTTGGGGTCATTTATGATAATTATCTTCCGCTGGCATTTATTTATTGATTTAACAGGTTAATTTGGATTGAAGTTTTATAGTGACGACCAAATCCTCTGACCCCGGATTTGGGGGCGTTACAGGTTGGTATCAGAGCTGAGGTTATAGTAAACTAGAAACGAGAGTGTGTAGGAGTGTGTATAGCTATGTGAGGACGTTTGAGCTCATATCGAGTTCCTGTTGGACTATCGGATATAGTACCAACGAGTAAGTTAAGATAGGCGCATTCGTTTGAGATGGTTGTGCTGAGCTGGATGGAACTCTTGGTAGTTGCAAAACTTCTATTGTGGAATCTTCCGAGACTATGATTCGACGACGATGGAGATTATCGATATCTTTGGAACATGAAGAAGCGTCTAGAATCAGATGGCGAGTCAACTGGAGAGTTCAAATTGAAGATAAATATTAAGACTTTGGCAATACCTTTTCTTTCTATAATTTCTTTTGACATCTCTCAAAAAGAAGTAATTGTTAGAGGATATATTCCCTAACACTCATTTTCAATCATATATGTGTTTTAAATGTGCCGGAGGCTGTCATGAAGCCTATTTTTCTGGTTTTGATAGCTCTGTCAAGTTATGATAATTAATTCCACTTTTCTTATATGGTGGATAGTTTCTTGGTGATATGACACCAGTTGCTCATTTGGTGTCAGAATCTTGTTTTCTTGATTTCATTTTCTTCAGAAATATCAGCTTTGAAATCTTTTCAGTTTTATTCATTTGATTTTGAATTCCTTTGATATTCTTTTATTCTGACTGAGATGAACAACCTTAACTATAGGGGACACAAGGTATACCTGTCTGTGTGATAGGAGTTGGATGGGACGCCATCACTTGTGTGTGTTGTGAATACATGAAGGTTAACAACCTTTAGTAGTGTCTTAATTTGGACACGCAATACCAAGTTCATTTGATCATATTGATCTCTCAGTTATTCTCTTATTGCAACAAAACTTTTTCTCAAATTCAGATTTTGGTTCCGTTATGATATCAAATTCTTTTCTTTTTAAAATTCCATGATTTTATCATTCCAAATATTCGAAGGTATGCCAATCAAATTAAGCTGAGTTATCCTGGTCAAGTCAAATCAAGATTATGTGATGGGATTACCAATGGCAGCAGTGGAATGCAATGTGATTAAAATATCAGTGGCATATACTGAAGTCGGTCTGTTTCTTTAATTTTCTCTATCTATCTCTCTCTTTCTTTTCTTTCTCTTTTTCTCTGTTCTTCTTTCTCGCGATCAATAAAAGTGATTCTATTGAGAAATTGGTCAAAGGGTGTGAATGGAACAAGGTGCACGGTGAAGCTCCTGTAAAAGTTTTATTATATAAGGAATACAAGATTTGTTTGAGATTATGGAAAATTGAGGTTATTTGGAAATGGAAAATTTGTGATAAGATCCTTAGTGCTCTCTTCTGCTGATTCCGAGGACGGAATCCTTATAAGGGGGGTAGATTGTAATATCCCATATTTTCAGATATTATTTTTATAATTATTTGGAATTATTTATGTGATTTTACGTGAATTTTGGTGAATTATCTGATAAGTGGAATTGATGTTTGGGTGTTTATATGTGATATTATTTGAGTATTTGAATTATTATATGTCCAGAATAAAATATAGATAATTGTGATATTTTTCTGGTAATTTTTGGACTGTTAGATGATTTTATATTAATTTTTGAATTATTAATTATTTTCTGAATAATTACCAAAATTATTTTATAAAGCCGGGAATCGTCCGACTTCAATCGTTTTTGCGTTTTTACAACCCGAAACTCTTCCGAAAACTCCTTCCTAACCTAATCTGGTAATTCCGGACATTTTCCGTGTTTCGACTTTTTCGATCTGGATTACGGTTTGACCCGTGCGCGGCCCGGCGCAATATTTTCGATACGATAATTATTTCGGTAATCAATAAAACCCGTATTTTTGAGAGACGGGATATTTTTATATTATTCCCGTATATAATGTTTTATAAAAAGCTCGGTTTTGATAATTATCCAATTTTGGTATTGAATCGGATCGTTATTGCAGTTACTTAGCGGCTAAGCAACTAATTTAATGATCCAAAACGATCCAAAACGATCCAGAACGATCCAATATTCCATAAATATAAATATCCTATTTCTTATTTCGTTTATTCCGTTTATTCATTTGCAACCAGTTAAAACACCGTAAATACAGAGAAAAACCCGAGAAAACCGATACGTTCCCGAGAATCAAACACACGAACGAAGGCGTTATCGAACTCCGATTCGGGCGTGCAGCATATCAAAACGAAGCTCTCGAAATCTTCTTTCTGAATCAATCATCAGTTTCTGCCCAGAAATCACAGTAATTTTCTTATTTAATTATTTATATTCGAATTATTTGATAATTAAATGATGAAATTTTGTTCTTGATGTTGTTGATGTGATTTGATGCTTCCATGTTGTAGAGCATGTTTTTCTGGTCGATTTGGTATATTATACTTCAAAAATAGGGTTCGGTATCATATAGAAATTGAGGTTTAATTTTCTGAAAATTTCTTGAATATGTGTTCTTGGTGTTCTTGAAAAATTCTGAAAATCAAAGTCAATTTTGAAGGCGTTATTGAACACCAAATCACAAGTATGAATAACCAAAATGAATCACAGATGATTCTCTATCATTTTATATCATCAAATCGTTTCAAGAGTTGTTAAATTTTAATATCGATTTTTAGGGTAATATTCGAATTTTGGGGGTTTATGATTTAGTGGGTTTTGATTGTGTGTGATGACCTGAGTAGATTGTAATCGTTCTTGGCGTTATTTTGACACTGGAATCATCGTGTTTGGTTAAGGATTGAGTGAATTCGAGTTTTTGCCGGAAAACTCGAGAAAACCCGCCGGCGTTAATGGCTTTTTGGCCGGAGTTTGAATTCTGCGACTTCGTTCTTGTCGTTGTTGGTACTGTTATGTTGCAGGGTTGATGTAGAACAAAACCCAGCTGAGAAACGAGGACGCGGGGGGGTTTTTCGATGGTAATTGGCATCGCCGGAGTCCGGCTAGTACCGCCGGAAACTGGGTTTAATCCCCAGAATCCGGTGTGTTCATGCCCGACCTGGTTGGATCATGAACGACCCGGTTTTAACCCGTTTCCCTGACCCGGTTTAGATCCTGTTTTCTCCTATTCCAAAATCAAAAACATGTTTCTGCAATTTCTATTTTATTTTAAATCAAAATTTAGTTTCTTTTATTCTGAAAATTCATTTTTATTTTCAAAATCAATATTTTAAGTTCTGAAAATTTATTGTAATTCAAAAATAAATCTTAATTAGTTAATTAACTAATTTTAGTTGATAATTAATTATTTAATTAGTCAATTAATTTAAATATTAATTGATTAATTAATTTAATTAGTTATTAATTAATTTTAATTGATTATTTAATTAGATTTAATTATTTAAAATTGATTTAAAAATTCTGAAAAATAGTTTCGAGTTTTAAGATATTATTTTAAATTATTTTCCATTCTCGATAAATCTTATAAAATTATTTTAGGGTGTTTGAGCCCTATTATTTAATGATTAAATGATTCGGAGATCATTTTTATTCCGAAAAATGTTCAAAAATTCATAATAAATAAACCGTTTGTCCGTTTAATACGAAATGAACGCGTACAGACTCAGAAAAATATTCTGCTTTCATTAAAAATACTTTCGAGACCCAAATCCTTTTGTTTCGAAAAGTCGTTTGTTTTACGAATCATTCCAAGTTGATTATTGATCGATAAATCATATTTTTGACCCGATTTCAGTTTTAAACGTACCGAGTCGACCCTTCTGATGAACTGAGTCTTACGTGATATGAATTATGTGATATATGAGTTATGTGCTTATGTGCTATGTGAATTACGTGTATATGTGGGTCATAAGTCTTGTGTTTGACTGTTTTTTCTTGTGTGTGGGCTATCGTATGGGTAGACTATAGGATTTTTGACGCGTAGTTCGTCGAGTGATTATCGATTAGACAATTAAAGTTCTATATTTTAATTATAGATGCAGATCATTCGAGTTGATCAGGACAAGGTGTTGGATAAAGAGTGAGATGGAATGGAAGTGGATATCTGGCTTCTAGCAATCGCAGGAGCAGCATATCAGTAAGGTGTTGAAAAGCAAGACGGTGATACTTTAAGACAGAATGTCAGAATAGATGTGTCATTTCGAGTGTGGCTAACTGCTTAAAACCCAAAGGCAAGTACCCTAACCTCACTTATCATTCAAGTGACGTTTAATTCGATTCATATTATGCAAGTATCCCTATAATCAATTATTGTTCAAGTGATATTTATTTTGAATCGTATCATGCAAGTATTGCTTTTCCTATTCTCAGTTTAGAATCGATAAATGTTTTACATATCGCTGAATTAAATAATTCTGTTTATGCAAGTATTCTTCCGCTATTCTATGTTCAGAATAGCTAAGTGATTTTACTTATCCAATTATCGGATTTATAAATGTTGTGGATTTTGAGAAAGATGACGTTGTTTTGGTTTTCTGCCCAAGTGAAAGGGCGAATAAAAGTTTTTAAGGGTGTCGAGTATTATGACCCCTCTCAATAAAATGTTTCTAAGATTGGATGGTTGCGTAAGAGGCCGTGGCGGCGGTCCAGCGTGAGCTATGTGTTATACAGGATATAACACCTTGCTAGGCCGATATGTGCCTTGGGTACCCCTTTGTTTAGTTGGATATGCTTCGGCATACCGGTGTTGCTCCGCGGCTGATCACCGGCGGCAACACACCGTCGTTCGAGGATTCCAATCTAAATTATGATATTGTTTTGATATTCATAGAATAAATGATTTATCAACTGATTCTGTTTTGGATTAAAAGTACTGATTCTGTTTTGGATTAAAAGTACTGATTCTGTTTTGGATTAAAAATACTGATTCTGTTTTGGATTAAAGTGAATTGTGGTTTTGATTCAGTTTCTTATTTTTTGCTGATACTTACGTTGTTGTTAAATATCAAAGGTGGTATTAGTATAGATGATTGATGTTGACTTCAGTATGGAATGTTGTGAGCATCAAAGTTCGTATTTATATCTAATTTGATATAACAACAAAATAAGTATTAATTTCAAGAGTTCGGTTTTGAGTAAAGTTTATGATTCATTCCATGATCATTGCTTCTTGTTGTTGTTGTTTACGATATTTCCGTAAACACTGTTTTACGAGCTTTGCTCTCGTCAAGATTCAAAATATTGCTGAAGCCTCTCGCTGGAAAGTATCAAAAAGAGTTTTATGATTCAGCAATTATGATTTTTAAATGTTCTGCGCTGATGCAGATGTCGGTTTTATATCAAAACGACCCTATATATGTTATAATTAACTTGCTGAGCATTTCTTTCGCTCATACTTGCCTATTTTTAAATTTAACCTCCAGTGAGGATCAGCTTGCGCTATTTAGCTGCGTAATTCGAGGAAGCAAAGAAGAAGCTTTTGGAAGATGGTTGGTCCAGGGTTTGCGGACTAGTGTAAGTCTTATTGTATAAAGTTGTTTATATTATATTATATTATAGTTGTATATTTTATTTGGGCCTAGTATACTTCATTTCGAAGTTATACTAGTGGGTTTAGTTTTGAGTTGGAATTTATTGAAAAGAGTTTAAAAAGAAAGTGAAAAATTTATTTGTGGAATTTGGATTTCTTGTTTCTAGAACTGTAACCTTAAAAGATCTTGGATTAGTTTGGGGTCATTTATGATAATTATCTTCCGCTGGCATTTATTTATTGATTTAACAGGTTAATTTGGATTGAAGTTTTATAGTGACGACCAAATCCTCTGACCCCGGATTTGGGGGCGTTACACCTACATTGATGAAGTATTAGCTCGTTTTAACATGCAGAACTCCAAGAAAGGTTTTTTACCTTTTAAGCATGGAGTTGCTCTATCTAAGAAGCAGTGTCCTTCGACACCTAAGGATATAGAGAGCATGAAAGCAGTTCCTTATGCTTCAGCATGTGGAAGCTTAATGTATGCTATGTTATGTACGAGGCCTGACATCTGCTTTGCTGTAGGCATGGTTAGTAGATATCAGTCGAACCCAGGTCAGGAACATTGGAGTGCAGTAAAAACTATACTCAAGTACCTGAGAAGGACTAAGGAGTATATGTTAATTTACAAGGCCTCAGATCTATTTCCTTTGGGATATACTGATTCAGATTTCCAATCAGATAGGGATAAGAGGAAATCAACCTCGGGATATGTTTTTACTTTAGGAGGTGGAGCCGTTATATGGAGGAGTGTAAAGCAGAAATGCATTGCAGACTCCACCATGGAGGCTGAGTACGTGGCAGCCTCTGAGGCTACCAAGGAGGCTGTATGGTTCAGGAACTTCCTTTTGGACTTAGATGTGGTACCTAATTTGCCTAGGAGCTTGACGGTGTATTGTGATAACACTGGTGCTGTGGCAAATTCAAAGGAACCGCGAGACCACAAAGCAGCTAAACATATTGAACGTAAGTATCATCTCATACGAGGAATCGTAAAGTGAGGGGATATAGTTGTGGCTCACATATCATCAGAAGACAACCGGGCAGATCCTTTCACAAAGAGCTTGCCAACCAAGGTTTTTGACAAGCATGTGGAAGCGATAGGAGTCAGATGGATGGACACATAGATTTTTATGTAATAGTGGATTAAATAAACACTGATGTACACATAGAATATTTTAAGTATAAGTGGGAGATTGTTAGTGTATACTAAAAATATTTATTTGAAGTATATACATTTATTTCTGGCCAGTTTATTTGAGAATCATTTGAATGTTTACATGTTGTCTAATATTATATATTGTGAACAATCTAGTATCAAATGGGATACATAATATTAGATTGTTAAATACGGTTTTATAATATAATAAGGTTCACAACACAGGTGGTGTTGGACAATCCACTGGTATGGCTGTAGTATTATTTAGATTAGTTTATATTGACTAATAAATAATGCTAGTATACTTTGTGTATATTGAACAGGATCAAATTTAGAATTGTTCCCTTAATACTGATTAAGAAGGAGAACTAAGATTCTATGTTATTATTAATGCTTAGGTTCTTAATCCGGAAATAGTAATTGACACGTGTATATTATTTACATGCTTTGATTTATATATGAAATAATTCTTTTGAATTTATATCATTATATTTTGGGTGATGGAATTATATACATGGTGGATATTATTTATTGAAGGAATCCATGTCCTGATAATATTCGGGTTAATGATGTCCCCTTGAAAGCTCAAAAAGATTTAATTATGTGAAACCCTGCAGGTGGAATTTATTCTCGCATAATTAAATAAAGGTTGAGTGGATGATCAAGGATAAAAGATATTAATTAAATAAATTTTCAGTAATTTATTTAATTAATGGACATATGATATTTTAAACATGGGGAATTTAATAAGCAAATAATATTGGAACCGAATTAATTAAATTACGGTATTAGGAAAGGTAGTGCAAATATTAATTCTTTAGTGGATTGAATTAATATTTAATTACATTGGGCTAGGCTCAAGATGTAATTAGAAGGCCCAACCTAATTATCCATGGTCCCTATTGTAGCCTATATATATTCTTATTATCTTCTTGCTTGTCAATTGTGTGAAAACATATTGTAGCCACCAAGGAGCAAGAAGAGAGGATAACTTGAGAAGACGGAGGCCACACTTCGCTCAAGGGAATTTGGGAATACAATAGAAGAGCGTGGAATCAACCATTAACAAGGTAATCCTCTTTTCGTAATCTTTATCATAAAACGTAGTAACACCCTAAGTCCGTGGTTCCCAACAGCTCCCAGGCAAAAGGAGAGGAAAAGAGTGAAAATCAGCAATCCATTTATTCAGGATTGGCAAAAGTGAGTGTAAGGAGTCCCACCTTAGTAGGTGAAGGTGAGGGTGTGAGGATGGGGAGCCAGGGTGAGACCCTGATGCAACAAAAGAGAGATTATGAGAGAAAAGCAGGTACAGAAGTAATAAGGGTGGATACAGCCATTGCTCATGAGTCAATGATTGTGGATGATGCTGAAAAGGAAAGACAATTTCAGCAACATTACAAGGCTAACATTGATAAAATTTCCTTGGATGCTGACACTTTTACTCATCCTGTGTCAGCCTATCAATTGTTGGCTGCTCAGGGCAATGAGGAGGCAGAAAAGACATTAAATTTGGTGCATACTTCAGAATCTCTAAAAAGGGATAAAACTGCTGTCAATTTAATGCCTCCTACATCTGATGAGCCATCTGAAGAATTTGGAGTAAATTCTAATAATGATGACTCTATTTCTTTGGATGGAAGCATGAACTTAGGGGGAGATGAAGGCCCAAGTTTTGTTCCAAATTTACCTGAATGGGCATGGATAAAGGAATCTACACCAGGACAATTTGGTGTATCTTTGGTCAAGCAGGTTATGGCTATTCAAAAGGCCCTTCAGGAAACTTCAGATGCTGGTACCAAGGCTATTCTTCAAGCTCACCTAGATTCTCTACATCTCATGAAGATACAGCAATTAAGACAGAATATGAGTGTGGATGAACTCAAAAAGGATATAGCTGACTTGAAGACCTACAATTATGAGAAGTTGGATTCAATCATGCCATTTGGTACCATGCAGGATCTATTACTGAGACTGAGGAGAGAATCAGATTCTGAAAAGAAGCTGGCCAAGCTGGAAGATAGAGTTCAAGTTATTGAGAATTATGTGGCCATCCTTCTTCAAAATCAACAGTCTCAGACAAATCTTCTCATGCAACTGGCTAAAGCACAAGGCCTAACTTCTCAACTTGATGATAACAAAAAGGGGGAGAGAGAACCAAGTAAGGGGGGGAAAGGACCAAGTGAGGGGGAGAAACTTCAAGTAAAAATTATCAAACAAGCCACCAGTTGCAGATGGTATAGATCTAATTAAAGCAGCAGCAGCAAACTTGAAAGGTTCTGAGAAAGGAAAGTTGAGTTTGATCAACTGGGAGAAGATTGATGAGGAGATACATAAAAAGTTTGAACTTGTCAAGGAGCCAGTTAAGTCAGCCATCCATCACTCTCAATTCAAGCAAATCAGTGTGAATGAGATGAGCATGAATTATCTGGAAAGAGGACAATCTTCCTGCATCAAGTCTACAAAGGCTGAAATAATTCTTAAACCAAGGGCAAACTATCTAAAATCGTCTTTGAAAACCCCTTGGACATTGTGTATGAGACAGCCAAGCCTGATGAGAAGAAGCTTCTATCAAGATCAATTGTCTTCTATAAAGATCCAGCTGATTCAGCTTCAAAAAGGAGAATTGCTAAGATATTCAGAAATGGATAGGAAATTTGTGTGGTAGCTGGACATCCACAATTTGCTCAAGCAAAGAGAGAAGTAAAAGCCAGATTAAAGCAGGAAAAGAAGCAAGCTGCTCTAAATGCAAAGAAGACTAAACAAAAGAAAGAGAAGATTGCTATCTTGGCCAAGCTACAGGTTGTGAATTCATCTCAACAAATTCCCTCTCAACCATCTGAAGCTGCTGAATCAAAGAAGCAAATTGAAGAACAGAAGAAATCTCCAAGAAAGAAAGAATTGGCTAGAAGAACAAAAAAGAAACTGGATATTGTTGACAAAGAATTGGAAGATCAATTTCCTAAGGTACCCACACCAGCTACAACTCAAGCATCAAAGCCCTCTGTGGTATTTGAAGATATAAGGGTGGTGGATCCCTACAGGAATATTCATGGTGAACCTATTGTGCCCAAGGATGAGCTAATAGAGTGGGATAACATACCAATTCCTGACTTCAGTTTACCAATCCTTAGCAAGCCAAAAAGGACAAAGTCAAGGGCAGTCAAGAAAGTGAAGTTGTCACCTCTCAAATCCAAATCAGTAGTTAAAGCTCAACCCAAAGTCAACAGGGGAGACTACTTGTACTTGTGTGACATCAAAGAGTTTTCAGATCTAAATCTTTATCTGGATGAACTAGATGAAGTGAGGGGAATTGATGCATACAGAAACCTACCTGAAAGGTTAATGTTCAAGTACAAAGGAGGAAAGGAGATTGTGTGGCAACTTCACAAGATTCTTCAAGAGAGCCAAGTTGTACTGATTAAAGTTTATTCATCCTTCAAGAAGAACTTTGGGTTCAATGTCACTGCAAGAAGACTAGTATTGAAGAAGATTGAAGAACTAAGGAGTATTAGAGCTAAAGATGCACTCCCAAAGACTCTAATCATCCCATACACAGGGAGAAGAGTGCATCTAAGGCCCTACTGGCTGATGGAGTTTATAGATGACAAAGGTGTGAGAAGATTCTTCAGGTAAGAAGACCAATTGAGTATCTCTAGCAATGAGACTCTATTGGAAATTCAAGAAAAGCTAGATCTCTCAGAATCTGATGAACTGGAATTCCACAGGCAGCTCCAAAATTAGATTGATGAAAACAACAGGAAGCTTGGAAGAAGATCCAGACCTTCAAGAAACTAGAAAAATCTGCTCAGGCTAGAGGAGCATCTTGAAATGACTGTGAGCCAAACTTTGTACATTTTGATTATCTGAAGCACTTTCAGTATTATCTACTTGTCTTTAAAGCTGTATGTTTAGGATGTTTTGTTATCATCAAGTATCTCTTAATTTATGCCTACAATTCCAGTAGACATAAATTGGGGGAGATTGTTATGCATATGCTGTGTACTTGATGATTACATAAACAAAACATCTAAGTAGATTTTACTTAATGAAATAATGTAGCACTCGACGGATAAGAATTATAGTCCCGACGGATAACTCATTATAGTCCCAACGGATGTTGACTTATTATCCATCGAGTGAGTAGCTTATGTAATAATGAGTCTGTAGCACAGTTCTGTATACATCTTTGTATAGATTCTGTAGTAGCCTATAAGTCATGTTGACTTTAACTAGATATACAGAATAGGTTGGATAATTGTATATAAATGATGTCTTGTAATTCTGCATAAGTGAAATGAAGTCAAGTGCCAAAATAGCTACCGATGGATGATTAACAAAGCCATCGACGGATGATCAAATGACTATCAATGGATATTTAATATAGCAGTCGACGGATGATCAATGAAGCCATCAACGGATGTTCAGAAAGTCGACGGATGATCATATATCCAACGGATGTTCATAAAGTCCAACGGATGATCATATAAAGAATTCAAACAGCAGTTGAATAGTGGAAGCTGAGCACAACCGTCGAGATGCATACAAATCTACTGTGGAAGCCCATTAACTGGGTAATAAAGGACGAAAAGTAGCAAAGCTTAAGACTGATAGTTTTTATATTTATTCAGTCTTTTTGACTTTGTAATTATGGTAATATATAAACCAAGAACGTAGCAAATAGAAATAAGAGAGCTGAGATACAAAAACAGAGAAATCTTTATAAGCAGAATCTTTAGCATTTCCCTGTATTCTCAGTAGTTCAATTTGTAAGCAGCTGTGAGCATTCTTGCACACAGAGTCCTCTCGATATATAATATATATCTCTGGTGGAATTGTTTAAATCCACCAGAAAGTTTTTAAAGACTCTTGTTTTTAATTACTTATGTTTTGATTCAATTAAGTTTCTATTCCGCATTGGGCTAATCAAAACACTTATATCTATATTCGAGTTGAACATTTTTATTTCGAGAAAAAGGTTCAAGAATTCCATTCAACCCCCTTCTATAATTCTTGCTATATTGTTAAGGGACTAACACTTTTTCTTGAAATAAAATGTTCAAACTCGAATATAAATATAAGTGTATTGATTAGCACAATGCGGAATAAAAACTTAAGTGAATCAAAACACAAGTAATTAAAAACAAGAGTCTTTAAAAACTTTCTGGTGGATTTGAATGATTCCACCAGAGATATATAATATATATCGAGAGAACTCTGTGTGTAAGAATGCTCACAGCTGCTTACAAATATGAACTACTGAGAATACAGAGAAATGCTAATAATTCTACTTACAATGTTCTCATTTTTTGTATCTCAGATCTATGTTTCTATTTGCTACTTCTTGGTTTATATATTACCAAGATTACAAAGTCAAAAGACAGAATCATCATAAAAACTGTCGAGTCTAACACTTTGCTACTTTGTTCTCTATTACCCAGTTAATAGGCTTCCTCATTCCATTTGCATACACTTCGACGCATGTGACTAGTTGTCACTGTCAATGGAAATTTGAATTCTTTATCCATTGAGTACATGATCATCCGTCGAGTTTATGATCATCCTTTGATGGCTTTATTGATCATCCGTCGACTGCTATATTGATTATCCGTTGATAGCTATTCAATCATCCGTCGATGGCTTTGTTAATCATCCGTCGGTAGCTATATTGGCACTTGACTTCAATTTATTTATGAAGAATTATAAGACATCATCTATGTACAATTAATCAACCTATTCTGCATATCTAGTTAAAGTCAACATGACTTATATGCTACTACAGAATCTATACAAAGGTGTATGCAGAAATGTGCTACAGACTCATTATTACATAAGCTACTCACTCGATGGATAATAAGTCATCATCCGTCGGGACTATAATGAGTTATCCGTCGGGACTATAATTCTTATCCATCGAGTGCTACATTATTTCACTAAGTAAAATCTACTTAGGTGTTTTGTTTATGTAATCATCAAGTACACAACATATGCACAACAATGATAAAATTTAGAGGTTCATGTACTGGAGAATTTTGTGTCGCTTTTCTCTTTCGTAGTTAAATAGCCTCAGGTAAGCTGTTAATGGGGAAGTAACAAGCTAAACTAATTGCAACAAACGTTCATGACCAGTATCCTAGAATAATGATAAACTACAAAGCAAATGCGAACTCCTCATTCAAATAAAGAAGAGAAAAAGAGCAAATGCAAACAATTGGTTCCCCCTCAAATTTTATGATATAACCAGATAGTACCTTAAGTAGTGCCAGAGCTTTAAAGTCTTGCAGCTTGAATCCTCATAGCGTTAGAGAGTTCATATTAGGGCAATTTTGCACTAAATCAGTGTAGGTTGGTGACAATTTCAGACTGTCATCTCTACCTACATAGAAGAAAATGAGGATAAGACTAATATATGAAATGTTGAAATTCACATGTTTAAAGTATATTACCGGTTTTTGAAGATTCGAAAAAGAAACGTTCTATCATATGGAGATATTTGTTGACCGACTCCAATGTTTGCCTCACGTCAACGTGACTACCACAAGAATAAATTTATGTTTCAAACTATAGACTTCAACTAAAACAAAAAAAATGACTGATATGAGAACATGCATTCAAGTTGCAAGATATAAACTTCAAAAAGAAAGATGCACAAAGGAGTTGCATGATCACAGTCATGGACATAAATTCAAATTTTGGTAAATTAAATCTTGAGAAAGAAAGGAACTCTAAACCCTAGTGTATATAGTCTAAACCATAAAGGGGACAATAAAAAATTATATAAAACTGAATGGAAAACCAGGAATCACTGAATTAAAACAAAGTGGCATAATCATTATTATCATTGTTGTGAGGATAAGGGGGGACAAAAACTTACAGGCCAACGACTTCCAGATCAAGGAGGGATGAGCAGACTAATAATGCTTCAGAAAGCGCTGTGTTGTCCACTCTTTCAATGTTATTAAGGTGCAACCTTCTTAACAGAGCCCTTACGGTTCAAATAAATTCAAAACAGTTCAAAAGACTACACAAGTAATTATAGAACATATTTATTTTTGCTCAAGAATTGAACAGTACCCTGGAGCACCACCGTCCAAGCTCAGTGAACTTAAGTACGATCGTGAAAAAATACAAAATTCCTTCTCTTATCTTGACCTCTTATCGTTTCATGAAAATCCTGACACATGTGAATTCCTTGTATTGTAGATATATGGTTGAGAAGAACCAAAAGATGCAAATGGACCAGATACTAGACCAAGTTTTATAGACCTGAATTTGAGGGATAGTGATCAAAATATAATTGTGGTAGAGAACGCATCAGATGACTAGACACAGTATAAAAGCAGCATGGCTCGATATTACATAAAAGTGGCTAGCAATATTTTTTAATGTTAGAGATGACACAAATGATATAGTCATGAAAATGATATAAGCTATAAGGATTACAATATTAGCTTATAACCATATTGTGTTCCACAAAAAATTACATAATTGAAACCGTAGATGTATCCTAACTTGAAGTACCATGACCTCACCATGATCAAGCAAACTAATTATTTTCAAGACAACCAAATTTGCATGAATTGTTTAGAAGGCAGTTCATAATGACTAGGGCTGCAAATGAACAGATCCGTTTGTGAAAATAATTGTAAGATAAAACTATAGGTGAGTGCGTGTATATAATTGTAAGATAAGACTAGTATTTGATCTCGATACAACTTATAAAACTATAGAATAGACTTTTTTTCTTCTTTTTTTCTCGTAGGGAACACGCAGCCGCCTATAGACTATACTTTATGGTTAGTCGATTGAAAAATATATAAACTATAAGTGGACAACTCGACTCGGCTCGAGTTCGGCTCAGCTCAGTTATTCGTGAACAAACTCGTGTTCGGCTCGGGCTCGGCTTGGTTATAAGTAAGATGGGCTTGAACAGAACTTTTAGCTCGTTTATTAAGATGGGCTCAGTTCATTTTATAAAAAAGTTAAGCTCGAATCAGTTCAAACAGAACTCGAATCGGCTCTGTTCGTTTGCAGCTCTAATAATGACACTTACAACGACCGAAATCTGCATATTCACCTAGAGATTCTAAAAATCAACTGAGCTGAATTTATCACGATACCTAATGAGAGTTAGATTTGAATCAGTAAAAGCTTGATACTCGTTCATGTCTCAATTCTAACACGAGTATATAACTAATGTAGCATGGAAAAGACTTCTATGGCTTATATAAATAAAGAAGCCATACCAAAGCGCTTTCCCAGCTTGTTGAATCATTGTGGATACTACCAGATTATTAACGTTTGGTATCATTGTCATCAAGTCAATACAAGAGTAGCACATTTGGTCTGATGCACACTTGCTCAAAAAGGAACATGATGCTGCAGCATAACACACACTTTGAGTGTCGAGCATCGAGAAAATCTGAAAACCAACATTATCACAAAGTCACGAGACATATGTGTATCATCAAACACTTAAGACATGGAACGAAGACTCTTTAAGCAAAATATAGATTACTTCGAACTCCACTTTCAAAACAAATTGAAAAAGAAGATGGCAACAACTTAGAAAAAGAATTATAAAAAAAGGTAAAACTAGCAATCGTGTTACAAAACTGAGTTAGACATACAAAAATTGCATTTTTAATATATATGATCAGTTTAGTGGCTTTCCATAACAACTTAAGGTTTTAAGAGAGTTGGCCATTTAACATAGCTATGTTTAGGAGAGGTATTCAAACTCTCCTCTATTAGGTGATCCTGCAGAGGTCTTAGAAGAAGTTATAGCACTTGACACCTTACTACAGTTGGTCATCTAACAATACGACATGTAAACCTAATGGTAAAAAACCATACTTATAAAGTGTTTACCACGGTCCTAAGTGTTCGACTCAATATAATCACAAATTTCCAACACATGTCATTACATTCGGAATGATATTACACTTAATAATCCCCAAATGAGTACAGTTGGATAGCTCAAGTGGTTAAGAGTTTATCCGGAGAATTTCAGGTTTGACCCTCACTCACCCGGAGAATTTCTTAAACAAATATTTATTTGTAAGGCTATAACCCATATTTGTCAAAAAAAAAGAATAATCCCCAAACAAAAATGTACTAAATACTACTAGATAGTTAGCAAAAGTAGACATAGAAAACATTATTAAAAGGAAATAGAAGCTGACATTTCAAACTAAAAATCAACACTAAAAGATAATTACTAATTACATAACTATATACTCCCTCTGTCCCAATATACATGTTCATTTTGAATCATTTCTATACAAATTTAAGGGTAATTTTCCAAATTATTCCTATATTTATTATTCCCAAAATTTCACTTTTTAAAACTTAGTTTTATTAAACTTAGTTTTATTGTCATTTTTTAATATATTAGGGTATTTGGTGAAAAGTTTTATCCAACTATCCTTTCCTTTTTTTCAAAAGGTACATGTAACATGGGATGAAGGGAGTACGTTATAATCTCGATATATTAATACTTTTAATATTTTTTACGGCCCCACCATAACACAGACTGTGATGATAAATTTACAATTTTGATAAATTAATAAAATTTACCCCGAGATTATTAAAAACTATAATTATAAGGGAAAATTAAATGACAGGTCCCTGAACTATTCATGTTTTATTCGATAGGTCCCTGAACAAAAGATTCCGCAAATCAAGTCCTTTAACTTTCAAATTTTTTTGAATCATGTCATTCCGTTAAAAAGATTCTGACACCGTTAGAATCTTGCTGACGTGTCAGTTAACTTTAAAACATCGTTAGCTGGCGTGTAAATTGACAGAAAAACATAATTAAATAAAAAAAACATACTAGTTTGTATACAAACGTGAACAAAATCCATTATCCATATACATACACATAACATATTATCAGTGCGGGCTACTTTTAATATTAAGATTTTAGTTTTATGTAACATTGTTATTCCCAAGGAACTAACAATGAGATTTACACAAGGGGGGTTGAATGTAAATCTCAAAACTTTTTCAAGTTTTGAGCAGTTTCAAAGGCTATGTGTTTTCATGAACAAGTGTGTGTGAATTGCTTTGAGCTGGTGCAGACAGATATATAATTAAACACAAATGTAAAGAACACAAAAGACTTAAAAACTTTTCTGGTGGATTTGTTGTTCCACCAGAGATGTGTTATTTCAGAAAATCTGTGATTCAAGAAATTGATCACAGCTGCTTCCTAGTACAAACTAGATGATTTTCTCTCAATGTTTTTCTAAACAGCTCTGGAAAATTCACACTCTAATTACTAGCTGCAACTTGGTTTATATATCACCAAGTTTACAAGTGAAGACAAAAATATAAAATACAATTGAAAAGATTGTTCACATGTTTTTTTTTCATTTCTCTATCCAATACAATCTAGGATAATCTGTGAATCTTTGAATACTTCCTTGTTTGCACTAGAATGAAAATGCTGCATTTTCTTGATTCCTCCAAGAGGTAACCATATTCCAATTATCTCTGTCAACCCATGTGCCTCTGTCAGCTTATGAATTGTCACTGTCAACTGCTATAGAACTTAGCATCCGTTGAAGTTGTCATCCGTTGATGGCTTTATCCGTTGATGCATTAGCAGTTGAAGCTTTATCCGTTGATGCACTCATCCGTTGATGGATGTTATCCGTTGAAGCTTTAGAGACATCCGTTGAAGCTTTGTTTCTTATCCGTTGAAGGCCTTTAACTTATCAGTTGATACTACTTCATTTATACAGAATTACAAGGCATGAAATATTTACAGTTAGCCCTCCAATTTGCATATCCACTAGTAGTCAACATGACTTATAATTTCCCACAACATCTAAGAATTATAACTTGAATACAGAAACTAAAATGTGCTACAATACTAAACTTATTTCTAAGTAAAGCTACTACATCAACGGATAGCCAGAATGGTCTTATCCGTTGAGGCTACAAACACCAGATTTCTACTTTAGTGTTTTGTTTAACTTATCGTCAAACCAATACACATATTCCTAACAATCTCCCCCTATTTATGTCCACTAGAATTGTAGGTATAAATTTGGGTTTAACTTGATGATAACAAAACACTTAACAAATATATCAACTGAAATCAAGTAGAAATTCAAAAGTGCTGCAAAAGTGTATGTACTGAGATAGAATTGAAGGATTACATTGTTTCCAAGGATGCTCCTTTAGGCTGAGCAGATTATTTTTTTTCCTTTAATCCCTTGTTTTCTTCCCTAGCCTCCTGCCATTTTCCTCTACTTGGAGTTGGAGTTGTCTGTAGAATTCAGCTTCATCTTCTTCACTGATGTCCAACTTAGATTGCATGACCTTGAGAGTTTCATTACTGGCAATTTTAAGCTGGTCTTCAAGTCTGAAGAATCTTCTGACTCCTTTATTGTCTCTGAACTCCATCAGCCAATGAGGTGATTTATGAATTGTAATTCCATGCTCAGGGATGAGTAATGTTCTTGGCAAGGAATTGGGCTCCCACCAAGTTTTCCTTATGCTGGCAATCTTGTTGAGAATCTCAGTTTTGGCAGTCCTGGTAAAGCCAGAATCCCTTTTTATAGCTGAGTAGACTCTAATCAAGGTAGAATAGCCTTCATCCAGAATTCTGTAAAGGGGCCAAGTCCTTTCCCCATTTCCTTTGTACTTGAACACTAAACTTTCTGGTAGCTGTCTGTAGGCATCTATTCCCCTTACTTCCTCCAGCTAATCCAGGTAGAGTTCAATGTCTGTCTGTTCCTTTATATCACAAATGTGAACATAATCATCCTTTGAGGCTTATGGCTTAGGCTTAGGTTTCTGAGTGAATTTTCTTGAGGTTAGGGGAGGTGTTGATTTGGTTTTTCTTTTCTATTTCTTTGGTGGTGGAGAAGTAGTTAAGAAGGTGGGCAATTTGATGGTGTCTCAATCAATGGGTTCTTCCTTAGGAATGATTGTTTCACCATGGATATTTAAGTAGGGATAAGGCACAATGGGTTCAGGAATAGAAGGTAGTGGTTTGGATTTTGATTGGATTTCCTCAGTGTTATCTACAATCTTCCTTTTTGCATTTGCCTTTCTTCTGTTCCCTTTCTGCCATTCCTTTCTTTCCTCACTTCTTTCCTTCACATCCTCACTAAACATGTTCCCCATACCTTCATCTTCACCATTGTCTTCAATTTCTTTCTTCTCTTCAATTTGACTTGACTTTAGTTATTTTTCAAGCTTTGCTTGTGCTCTTTTGTCAGCCCTTAGCTTTTCAGCTTCTTCCTTCAGCCTTTTGGTCTCTTCCCTCTTGGCTTTTGAGAATTTGGGATGTCCTTGCACCACACAGATACTCTTTCCCTCTCTATAAATGATAGCCATATTTATTCTTTCCACTACATCATTGGTCTCTTTGTGCTTTATGATGCTGCCACCCAAAACTTTGTCTTCATCAGGCTTTGGAAGAGGAAAGTCCACTTCTTTCAATTGAGCAAAGTTAAGGGGATTCTTTGTAGAGTCCTTGTTAAGTCAAGTGTTGGGCTTGAATACCACAGGCTTGAAGTTCTTGAAGGAAGTTTCTCCAACCTTATTCCCCTTTACTGGCTTGTATTCCATAGTGATTGGCTCAACCTTTGTGCTATGTTTCACAGATAAGGATTTTGTTGTTGTAGAGCCAAACACTTGTTGCATCATTTCATCAATTCTCCTTCTTTGCTCTTTTACCTGCATCTCAGCTGCTGCTAGCTGGATTAGATCAATTCCATCAAGCTTTCCTTTGATCTGAAGTGTTGGAGAAGTAGTGATGGCAGGAACTAGCATTTTGGATATTTGAATGTTTGTAGATGGCTCTCCTTCCCCTTCCCCTTTATTCTCCCCCTTTTTGTTATCATCAAGGAGAGGGGTCAAGCCTTATGCTTTTGCCAGCTGCATGAGTAGACTTGTTTGAGACTGTTGATTCTGAAGAATGGTGACCATAGAGTTTTCAATGACTTGAACTCTATCTTCCAACTTGGCCAGCCTCTTTTCAGCATCTGATTCTCTTCTCAATCTCAGTAACAAGTCCTGCATGGTACCATAGGGCATGACTGAATCCAGCTTCTCAGAATTGTAGGACTTCAAGTCAACTATATCCTTCTTGAGTTCATCCACACTCAGATTCTGTCTTACTTGATGTAGCTTCATGAGATGTAGAGACTGTTAGATATATTTGATAATGTCATGGCTAATATGTTTTATGTTTAGCTTTCAGATCTTACTGAACAGGATAAATCAGTACTTAACTGTTGATCAGTACTTATACTGGAAGTCAGGACTTAAGGATATCAGTACTTATATTATCAGGAGATAATCATCAGAAGATAGATATCAGAACTTAAGTGCTGAAGGATAATCAGATAAGGACAGTAGCTGATTAAAGGAAAGAAGATCGAGATAAACATAAGAAGAGATATGTATGAAGAAGGAATTCCGTGAAGAATGGAATACTTGGAAGAAAAGATATCTGATTGATATATTTTAGGAAGCAGAATTATATTCCATATCAATTAGCGATTATCTTGTAACTATGTAGTATATAAACACAGACATAGGGTTTACACTATAAGTGTTATCATTATTAGAAAAGATTATTCATTGTAACCCTAGCAGCTCTCGTGATATTTGTTCATCACTGAGAGGTAACAGTTCCATACTATAACAGAGTTTATTATTTCAATAAAGTTTGTTTTCTGTTACTTAAGTTCTTAAAGTTCGATTTGAGTGTACTATACACTGTATTCACCCCCTCTACAGTGTGTGTGTGACCTAACAATTGGTATCAGAGCCTATCTGTTAACACACATACAGTTAAAGATCCAAACACAATCATGTCGGACACAGAAACTCCAACCAAGCCTACCAAAACTGAGGAACCACCAAAGACACAAATTCAGAGTCGGTATGAGACCATCAGAGTCCCCATACTGAGACCATCTGAATATCCCATATGCAAGGTAAGGATGACCATGTTCCTGGAAGCAACAGATCCAGAATACCTTGATAGAATCAAGGAAGGCCCTCACAAACCAACCAAGCTCGCTGTTGCAGTTGCAGGTGAAGCAGCAAAGACCGTACCAAAGGAGAAGAATGATTATACTGCTGAAGACATAACATCAATTGCTAAGGATGCTAAGGTACGACACTTACTGCATAGTGCCATTGATAATGTAATGTCAAACAGGGTAATCAACTGCAAGACTGCTAAGGAGATATGGGATGCTCTGGAAACAAGGTGTCAGGGAACTGACACAATTAAGAAGAACAGGAAGACAATACTCACTCAAGAGTATGAACACTTTGACTCAAAGGCTAATGAGTCATTGAATGATTTATATGATAGATTTGTCAAACTTTTGAATGATTTTTCATTGGTTGATAAAGAGTATGATCTTGAAGATTCAAATCTTAAGTTCCTGTTAGCTCTTCCTGAATGCTGGGATTTGAAGGCAACGACAATAAGAGACAACTACAATCTTGATGAAACAACTCTTGACGAAATCTATGGAATGCTCAAGACTCATGAGCTGGAGATGGAACAAAGAAGCAAGAGGAAAGGAGGAAAGTCAAGGACAGTTGCTCTTAAGGCTGAAGAAGAATTCCCCAAAGCAGCTTTCTCAAAGAAAGACAAAGGTAAAGCTCTTTTCATAAAGTCTGATACTGAGTCATCAAGTTCTGAGAGTGATGATGACTCAGATTCTGAAAGCTTGCCTGAGACTGATGCTGATGAGGAGATGATGAAGATGTGTGCTCTTATGGTGAAAGGAATCACAAAGATGGCATACAGGAAGTTCAGGAAGGGAAAGAAGTTTTCCAGGAAAGGCATAAGTTCTGATAAGAAGAATTTCAGAAGATCTGAAGGCAGAGGAGGAAAGTCTGATAGAGGAGATTACACCAATGTTAAATGCTATAACTATGGTGAGAAAGGCCACATATCTCCTGACTGCAAGAAGGTAAAGGGTGACAAAGGCAAGGCTCTTGTCACAAAGCAGAAAAGCTGGACAGACACCTCAGACTCTGAAAGTGAGGAGAACTATGCATTGATGGCAAATGCTGATAAAGAAAGTGCTGAGAGCAGTTCTGAAGCTGTTGAAACAAAGGTACCTCAGACTACTTATGCTTTTCATACTGATGATATTAATGAGTTGAGAAGATATCTTAAAACCATGTTTGTTAGCTATAGAGATCAAACTTTAACATGTGAAAGATTAACTTCTGAAAATCTTGCATATAAGAAAAGAAATGATTTCTTAGAAAAAGAGTTAGTCATGTTCCATCAAACTCAGAAGAATAGAGATGATGCTTTTTATGTTAGGAATGAAGTGCTAAAATTAAATGAATCTCTAAAAACTGAGTTAGAAAAGGAAAGAGAGATTATCAGGACTTGGACTAACTCTGGCAAAACAACTCAAAATTTGCTTAGTGGAAACTGGAAAGAGGGCTTAGGTTATGGAGAAGATAAGAATGATAAAGGAACTGAAGAAATTAAGCCTGTTGTTAAGCAAAAGCCAAAGTTTAAACCTGTTAAGTTTGTAACTGTAAAGTATGAAAATGAGAAATCAAAAGTTAAAGAGGAATTAACTTCTGACAAACTAAAACAGGAAAAGACAGCTGAAGTGAACATAGGCTTAATGACAAAGAAGCAGCTTAAGCATAAGCTGAAAGATGTCAAGAATGCAAACAAGGTAAAATCACCTAGGAAAAATAGGAATGGAAAGGAAGGTGTGAATAAAAGCAATGATTATAAACCTGTTCCTGATGCTCCTAGGAAAACATGTCATAACTGTGGAAGTTCTAACCATCTGGCTTCTTTTTGCAGGAAGAATAAGAATATTAACTCCTTACCTTCAAAATCAGGAGTTAAGAGTCAGTCTGTTAGATACAAACCACAAAATCCTTATTTTCATTGTGGTAGTTTATGGCATTCCATTTATACTTGTAAGGAATATCATAGTTTGTACTATGATTATTATCAAATAAAACCTTCTTTGAAGAAAGTTTCCATTGTTCCTTCTAGTGTAAATTCTGATTCAAAGTCTGATAGTGTAAGTTCTGATAAGAAAAATGTTAACATAAACTCTGATGCTAAATCCGCTGCAAATGTTAACAAACTCAATAAGGCCAAAGGATCCAAGCAAGTCTGGGTCCTTAAAACTAATAATTAGTGGTCTTTGTGATTGCAGGATAACAGGAAAAATATTCTAGTTCTGGACAGTGGATGTTCAGGACATATGACTGGAAATAAGGCCCTGCTATCATACTTTGTGGAGAAAGCTGGCCCAAGTGTTTCTTATGGAGATGACAACATTGGAAAAACATTGGGATATGGCAATATCAATCTTGGAAATGTCATAATTAAACAAGTAGCTCTGGTCTCAGGACTTAAACACAACCTACTGAGTATAAGTCAAATCTGTGACAGAGGTTATCATGTTGATTTCTTTGAAGAACACTGTGAAATTGTGAGTAAATCTAAAGGCAAAGTTGTTCTGAAAGGATACAGGCGTGGTAACATTTATGAAGCTAAGCTTTCAACAAGTACTGATGGTTCTGCAATCTGTCTGATGAGTAGAGCATCAATTGAAGAAAGCTGGAATTGGCATAAGAAACTCTCTCATTTAAATTTCAACAATATAAATGAACTGGTCAAGAAAGATCTTGTGAGAGGATTGCCAAACACAGTATTTGCTCCTGATGGTCTTTGTGATTCATGTCAGAAAGCCAAACAAAGAAAATCTTCATTCAAGAGCAAGACTGAATCATCAATTCTTGAGCCTTATCATCTAATACATGTTGATCTATTTGGTCCAGTAAATGTCATGTCTATTGCAAAGAAGAAGTATGCGTTGGTCATAGTGGATGAGTTCAACAGATACACATGGGTGTATTTCTTGCACACAAAAAGTGAAACTGCATCTATCTTGATTGATCATGTCAAACAGCTGGATAAAATGGTCAAAGATTCTGTGAAAATTTTAAGGAGTGATAATGGCACTGAGTTCAAGAATTTGATAATGGAAGAGTTCTGCAAAAGCCATGGAATAAAGCAGGAATTTTCTGCTCCTGGAACTCCATAGCAAAATGGAGTTGTTGAAAGGAAGAATAGAACTCTCATTGAAGCTGCACGTACAATGCTTGAAGAAGCAAAGCTTCCAACCTATTTCTGGGCTGAAGCTGTGCAGACTGCTTGTTTTACTCAAAATGCAACACTCATTAACAAGCATGGAAAACACCATATGAGATGGTGAAGAAAAAGAAGCCAAATCTGAAATATTTTCATGTATTTGGATGCAAGTGTTTTGTTCTCAAGACTCATCCTGAACAGCTATCAAAGTTTGATCTAAAAGCTGATGAAGGAATCTTTGTTGGATATCCACTTTCCACAAAAGCCTTCAGAGTCTATAATTTGAGAACAAAAGTGGTCATGGAATCTATCAATGTCTCTTTTGATGACAAGAAGATCACTGGTCTTGAAGATTTCATTGAACATGATCAGCTGAGATTTGAAAATGAATACTCAAATTCTGATACTGAAAATCCTGACAGTCTAAGTCCTGATACTGTAAACTCTGATGGATTAAACTCTGATTTTATTGAAACTGTGGTGACTACGTCAAAGGAAGATGCACCTATGCAGGGGGAGCATACTCAAGATCCTACCACATCTCAAGAAACATCAGAACATGCATCTGGCTCTTCAAGTTCTGATTCGTCAAGTTCTGATAAGCCAAGTTCTGATAGTGCTGAAAATCTAAATACTGAAGAATCCAACTCAGAGAGCACAGTTTCAGGGGGAGCATCAGAAAATGAAGATAGCATGGATCATGGGGGAGCATCCAGTTCTAGAGAAAACCTTCCATCTGCAAGGAAGTGGACAAAATCACATACACCTGATTTGATAATTGGAAATCCTGATGCAGGTGTCAGAACTAGAACAGGTACTTCAAATGAATGTCTTTACAATTCTTTTCTCTCTCAGACTGAGCCAAAGAAAGTGGAAGAAGCTCTTCAAGATGCTGATTGGGTGCAAGCAATGCAGGAAGAGTTGAATGAATTTGAAAGAAACAAATTCTGGACCCTAGTGCCAAGACCAAAGAATAGATCTGTTGTTGGTACAAAGTGGGTATTCAGAAACAAAACTGACAGTGATGGCATAATTACAAGGAATAAGGCAAGGCTGGTTGCAAAAGGATATTCTCAACAGGAGGGAATTGATTATGATGAAACATTTGCACCAGTTGCTAGGTTAGAAGCCATAAGGATATTTTTGGCTTATGCTGCTCACAAAAAGTTTACTGTTTTTCAAATGGATATGAAAAGTGATTTTCTCAATGGAGAATTGGAGGAAGAGGTATATGTTGAACAACCTCCAGGTTTTGTAAATACCAAACATCCAGATTATGTCTACAGGCTTGATAAAGCACTTTATGGACTTAAGCAAGCTCCTAGAGCATGGTATGAGACTTTAACTCAGTTTCTTCTGGAAAGTGGATTCAACAGAGGGACAATAGACAAAACACTGTTCTACCTCAACCATGGAAAGGACTTACTTCTGGTCCAGATTTATGTTGATGATATCATTTTTGGATCTACAAATGACAAACTTTGCAAGAAGTTTGCCAAACTAATGCAGTCAAGATATCAGATGAGTATGATGGGGGAACTTAGCTATTTTCTGGGCCTTCAAGTCAAGCAGAATGAGGAAGGCACTTTTATTTGTCAAACCAAGTACACCAGAAACTTGCTGAAGAAATTTGGAATGCAAGATTGTTCAAGTGCATCCACTCCAATGGCCACTGCTACAAAACTGGATAAGGATACCGGTAAATAAGTAGATATTACTGACTACAGAGGTATGATTGGCTCTCTACTCTATCTAACTGCTAGTAGACCTGATATCATGTATACTACCTGTCTTTGTGCAAGATTTCAAGCAGATCCAAGAGAACCTCACTTAACAGCTGTAAAAAGAATCTTTAAGTATCTTAAAGGAACAGCTGCTCTGGGATTATGGTATCCTAGAGAATCAGATTTTAAACTAATAGGTTACTCAGATGCAGATTTTGCAGGGTGCAAAATTGACAGGAAAAGCACAAGTGGAAGCTGCCAATTTCTTGGAGGCAGATTGGTTTCTTGGTACAGCAAGAAACAAAAGTCAATTTCCACATCAACTGCAGAAGCAGAGTATATTGCTGCAGGAAGCTGTTGTGCACAGATTCTTTGGATGAAGAATCAGTTACTGGATTATGGGTTAAAATATTTCAAAATCCCTATTTACTGTGATAATCAAAGTGCTATTGCTATGACAGGTAATCCAGTTCAACACTCTATGACAAAGCATATCAGCATCAGGTACCACTTCATCAGGGAACATGTGGATGAAGGTACAGTGGAATTGCATTTTGTTCCCACAGATCAACAATTGGCAGATATCTTCACAAAACCATTATGTGAAGCTACTTTTACAAGATTGGTAAATGAACTTGGAATGGTTTCAGGTTCTTTCTCTTAATCTGCTTAGACTTGTTCTGTGTTATCAGACTTTATGCTCAGTATTTACAGAATTAATCTCATTGTATATTCTGTGCTTAATTGATAAATGTCTTTAAGTACTGACTGTTGTCTGATATATGTTTCTAAACTCTGATAAGTGATATGTTTGTTCTAGTACCTATTCAATCCTATGAGGATAACTGTGCTAGATACTAACCTAGTAGTCTTCAATAAACAAATGATTCCATGTAAGAAGTAATTATTTCAGTGGAAATCTTATGACACTAGCAAATTCTGATAATTGAGCTTAGTTAAGTTTACTTTGTATATCTTATTACTAAGTCACAAATTAGAATAATGCTACTCATCTGTTAAGTTCTGATACTAGTAAAACTGCTGAATGTACTAAGTGCTGATAAACCTCACTTATCAAAAGAAAAAGCAAAAAGATCAAAGAATAAAATCAGGTACTCCTTTGATATCTAGAGTAAAAATGTGGAAGGAACGACCCAAGTGTATTGCTGGTATTAAGTAAATATGCATTAGAAAAGCAAAATATTTTCTTGGTGACTTTTCACACTCTATGATTACTGGAGAAATACTCTGATAATAGCATAAATTCTGATAAACAGTCGTGACTCACTTACACTGAGAAGCCACTATAAAATAGAATTTCAAAAGATACATAAAATTAGCACAAAACAGTTGAGGTGGACTCAAGCATGAACTTATTCATCAGTAGGTTTCAGGACAATGACAGATCTTTAGCAAAATTTTAGTTATGCCTTATTTCTAAGATGTACTGAAGTGAATCAGACTTTACTCTTTGTCAGTTATTTAGCTGAATGCACACACTAATCACTCCATCTGAATGATGAAAATTTCTGTGGTGGTCTATGTTATTTTAGATAAACAGTCATTGTGTCGTTATTGCACAAATTCTGAGGACAAGTTCTAGTTACACGTTCTGATGATTAAGTTCTGACGTCTGTAACTCAGAACTTGTATGAGGATTTACTAAGATGGGCATTCCTTTTTCGAGTTAAGAAATTATGTTCTGATGACTATTAAGTTCTGGTATAGGTCTCAGTTCTGATTTTTCAGTCTAATCCTTTACTTGGCTTATCTGTGAATAAAACTTGGTAACAGTCTCAGTTTAATCTAGAATATATTGAAGTGGAAGATTAATAGTCACTATGATTAGGATTAATGGTATTCGTACTTGAACAGTCCACTGTTTCTTGTGTCTTATGCGGTCTAGACCATGATTCCTCTTTCCAATGACTGTTCTTCTTTTTCAAGTCTGGGGAGACGAGGTAGACTTAACTCTACATGTCAGCATTAAATATCTTTGCGTCTTCTGGCATTCTCTTGCCTATATAAGCAACCACTTCACATCAGTCTTTCCATCACATTCTTCTCACACACTTATCCTCCTTTTTCTTTCAAAAACACAATGGTCAGATACAACATGTTTTTGAACTACCAAACCTTCAATATGGAGCTAAGTTGTGCCGAGTGGCAGCAGGAGTGGCATGTAACAGCCATTCCTGAGGAGATCTGGGACTCTGTCCCACAGGAGGTGCTGACTCACCTTCTATTCTTCTATATGGATTACCATCGCCATCTGGAGCGATTGGAGGAGGAAAGGCGGGAAGCTATCCGTCAGCAAGAGTGAATCATCCGACTCGCCATCTTGTTTATCGAAGATAGGAAGAGGAAGATGACTTAATCTTGTCTTCTTCCTGTTCTTCTTCATCCTCAGCTTTGTCAGGCTTCTTAGCTAGGACTAAAGCTGTTGATGTTAGGATTAGAAGCTTAGGGAAAATCTTGTATAAGTACTGATGTAAATTTCTAATTCATGAATGTATTGTCATGATATATTAATGAAAATTGTTTTTACTTCAAGATTTGATCTCTGAGTTATTTGTCTTGTGTTGATAAATCCTGATTGATATTCTGATGACCATTTAAATTTTGTTTTTATTTAAGTTCTGATTCTCTGTCAGCACTTATTCATCGAAATTATCTCGGTCATTTTTAACATGATTTATTTTCAGAATATTAATGTTGCAGTGAAAAATAATTCAATCAGTGCTAACGGGTTAAATTTTGAATTAAAATTGTTTCCCTTGATACATGGAACAGTTTTTCCTTGAAACTCGGCAAATGGGTAAGTAATGATTACTGTTTTCTCGAGCCCAGTAACTGTCCGTTATTACTGCATGTCTGACAGGTGTCCAACGGTAATATTTTTTTTGTATAAGTACAGCAGAGAGAAGATTTCTTTAATCTTTTTAATTTCTTCATCTTTTATCTCTCTTCTTCACTTTACTTTTTCCGTTGTTTTCATACAGACATTATATCAAACACCTAACAGGCATACTTAATTCTCAATTTTTTTTCACATGGCACCAAAGGATTTAATCATTGATGGAGCTAAGTTTGTTCCTAACAACTATGTTGCAGTTCTTGATCACACTGAAGCTCCATCTGAATTGCACTTTGTTCAAGATCTTCTTGCACATAGTGAGGTTGGGTACGCCCTAACTCAGCCTGAATTATTTTCAAGTCAACAAGTTCTGAGGTTCTGGAGGACTGGAGTTTTTGATGATGGTGGTAAACGAGGAACTCCCAGTATTATCTTCCAAGTGGGTGATTCATCCTATGTAGTCACTCCTGGTACAGTACGAAGAGCATTACATCTTCCAAAGATTGTACTTTCTCTATACCAGAGGAATCAGAACTTCGGGAGTTAATGACTGATTTGGGATATGAAAAGAGTCTGATGAAACTAGGACAATTGAAACGGGCTCATATCAGAAGAGAATGGAGTTTCTTCTTCGATTGCATCACCAAGGCTTTTGGCAACAAGTGTTCAAACTTTGATGCTATCCCAATAATGAGTCAGCACATCGGGTATGCACTTATCAATCAAACTCACTTTGATTTTGCAACTGCTTTAATTGGTTTTATTGGGGATAGGATGACAGAGGATAGAACTGTTATTTACTTTGCTCGATTCTGTCAACTTATTTATACGTATTGTACTGATGAACCCCAGTTAGTCAGCACTCAAACCCCACCTTTTAAGGTTGCAAAAAGGTACTTTAACGACCTGATAAATGCTGACACAAAAAAATTAATGGTGAGACCATTACAGATTCCTCAGTCTATGAAACAGATTCTGGTAAATGCTGATCCTGCTACTTACCAATCTGTTTACTCCAATATTCAACCAACTCACCATAACCAAAATTCATCATTTTCAGTCCCTACCACTCAGGGTATATCTCCGCCTACCCTCAGAACTTATCTCAAATCCTATCTCTCCACTTCACGGACTGCTCAACCTTCTTCTTCAGCACCTACTGTGAAGCCTACATCTTCTAAGCCAAAGAGAACAAAGACTGTTCCTCAAACACCTCAAAAGAGGAGGAGGATTACTTTGAGAGATGAATCAGATTCTGAGGAACAGATTCCTTCTTCAGAACCTATGGTAAATGAAGCTGAGAAAGCAACTTCTCAGAAGGATTCTGATATTGGGGGTTCTAAGCTTCTCAAAAGGCTTAGACGAATGACTGTTCCTGAAACTCCCAAGGAATCCAAATCAACAAGGAAGTACAAGAAATAGAGGGCACAAAGGCCAGTTTCAGATGATGAAGAGGAAGCAGCTAAGGAAGGGGATCAGGAATCTCTGATCTCACAAGACAAGGAATTTGCTCCAGTCACTTCTTCTCCATTAACTCCATCTCAGGAAGCTGTATCTGACAAGGCTAACTCACCATCTGTGTCTCTTGTGATCCGGCACAAGTGCTGAAATTGATATTCAGAACCTGGTTGTGCCTGAAATACTTTTCTTAGAAGCTCCAACAGCAAATAATCCTTCCACAACACCTGTTACTGATGCTGTTCAAACTCCAGAGTTATCAACAACACCTTCTCTGCATCAAGATGTTGATGATCAGACTTTAGGTGAGCATCAGGATATGGCTGTTGATCAGAACTTAGTATCAGATCAGCAATTAGAGGATGCTGAAGCCTCCATTGCTACTCACACTGTTGTCTTCTCAGAAGATACTGATTCTTTAAGTTCTGATGCTGCAAATGTTGGAGATACTGGTGAAGCTGCTCCAACTGTAGATGCTGATGAAGCAGGTCCTTCAGGACATACTCCTCAACCGACTCTTCCTAAGTCTGAACTGGTAAAGGAGTTTGTTATCAGGGATGCACCAGTACCTTGGAGTGAAACTCCTGCAGGACAGGAGTGGACTAAGGAATGGAACTCAGTTTCATGTGTTCCAAATGCATTACATCTTGCTGAGCACTTGACTAAAGCTGATGAAATGTTAAATTCTGATGATTTTAAAACCCAGCTTAGAGTTGCTACATTGAGTACTAAACATCTACAAGGTCTTCATTCAACTACTCATGCAGAGCTATACAAGATTCAGGAGAACTTTATCAAACAAGAACAAGTTTGGAAAATTGATAAGAAAAAGTTCTTTCAACCTACCATTGACAGGATTGCTTATATTGAGAAAACTCAAGAGAAACAACAAGCTTAAATTGATGACATTCTGACAAATCAAGCTTCTCAGCAATCTCAACTTACTGAAATCCAATCCTCAGTGGAATTACTTATCTCTCTTTTACTACCTGCTGATGCCAAAAAGGGGGAGAAGGTAATTAAGTCCAATGCAAAACTAACAAGACACTGCAAGGAAAGGATGAAGGAAAAGATGACCAAGGAAACTCTGGAATGGGTAGTGGTCATAGTCAAGGTAGAAGGTTTACATCAAGACAAGCTAGTCACAGGACAAGTTCTGATACTGGGAAAAGAATAAGTTCTGCTGCTGGTAAAATGATAAGTTCTGATGAACTTCTAGATCTTGATGAGGAAATGTCAAGATAGTTATTTCTTCAAGAAAATCCAGGAATGGACTTGGAAAGTTTAAAGGAAGAAGAAGCCATACTTAAATCAGAGAAAGTCACATCTAAATCTGAAGCTTCTGGTAATAAGTCACTTCCAAAACTTAAAGGCATTGTGATCAAAGAAAGGACACATACTAAAGCAACATTGGCTAGATCACAACCACAGATAGATCCGAGATCCAAGGGTAAAGAAAAGGTTGGTGAACCTATCAAGGTTTATGTACCTCCTGAGGAAGAAGAAATTACTGATGAAAAAGATGATCTTGCTCTGACTTCAAGAAAAGTTCTTAAAACAACCTCTGACATGGCTCAAGTTGTTCAGAGTCAAGAAATTGTAAGTTCTGATATTCAAAAGAAGCAAGTAACCTCTGACAGAGCTCAAGTTAACTTGATATCAGAAAATAGATCAAAGACACTCCTGCCAGGATTCACTAAAGCAAAATAGACTCAATCTTTGAAGACTACTGTAAGTGGTTTTGAAGCAAGAGTAGTTACTGGAAAGGAAGCTAGAGATAAAACTAGATTGGGAAGTGCTGATGAAGAAGAGTACACAACACTACCAATGATCCAACTTCCTTGAGTGAACCAGGTATTGGAGCAACCCCTGAGAGATTGAATCAACTGGAATCTGTACAGATGGTTTACCATACCTACTTGAAAGAATACATCATGTTGTATTTCATGACAGATGGTAGGGTTTTATCATATAAGACAGAATGCCATTCCATTGAAGTATTTTGAAGAATTGGAGCATGTACTTTTCTTACTTCAAGTAAATGACAGAATAACAGAGACTGCTGCAAACTACTTAAAAGAACAGATTCAGAGACAGAAAAGGCTTTATTCTGTTAAGTCTGACAGCATATATGTTCCAAAGTACAGAGATCACAATGGTGATATTGTTGATATGAAGCCTAATACTGCACAGATCAGAACGTATCTTGGTATTAAGGGACTTGAATTTAATCTAGAGTCTGACAAAGCTTATGTCATAAGACTAGATCAGGAGTTGAGAAAGCAAAGATTAATGATCTCAGAGCTGCAATCTTTCAAACTGGTGAAGATACTGCAGAGCTTAAAGATGTTAAAAGGAGAATGATTGATGAACTAAGATATGCTGAGAAATGTTTGTTGAAGAACTATCTCAGAAACAACTCCTGACATGAGAGAGATCAGAAAATGAAGAAGCCAAGTCGAAGATCTACAACTGCTTAAATTCTGATATTTATTACAGACTGAAGTTGTTATCAGAAGTTGAACTTGGTAAAACTTTAAGGACTGTAAGTTGTAGTTATCTAGTCTAATTCTCATGCATTTGTACTTAATGTTTTTGGACATCATCAAATATCTGTTAAACTTGTATATTATATTAATTTACAAGTTGGGGGAGATTGTTAGATATATTTGATAATGTCATGGCTAATATGTTTTATGTTTAGCTTTCAGATCTTACTGAACAGGATAAATCAGTACTTAACTGTTGATTAGTACTTATACTGGAAGTCAGGACTTAAGGATATCAGTACTTATATTATCAGGAGATAATCATCAGAAGATAGATATCAGAACTTAAGTGCTGAAGGATAATCAGATAAGGACAGTAGCTGATTAAAGGAAAGAAGATCGAGATAACATAAGAAGAGATAGCATGAAGAGGAATTCCGTGAAGAATGGAATACTTGGAGAAAAGATATCTGAGTTGATATATTTTAGGAAGCAGAATTATATTCCATATCAATTAGCGATTATCTTGTAACTGTGTAGTATATAAACACAGAACTAGGGTTACATATAAGTGTTATCATTATTAGAAAAGATTATTCTATTGTAGCCCTAGCAGCTCTCGTGATATTGTCATCAATGAGAGGTAACAGTTCCATACTGTAACAGAGTTTATTGTTTTCAATAAGTTTGTATTCTGTACTTAAGTTCTTAAGTTCAATTGAGTGTATTATACACTGTATTCACCCCCTCTACAGTGTGTGTGTGACCTAACAGAGACTTTAGTGGGCTTGAAGAATAGCCTCTGGTATCAGCACTGAAGTTTCCTGAAGGGCCTTTTGAATAGCCATAACCTGTTTGACCAAGGATACACTGAACTGTCCTGGTGTAGATTCCTTAGTCAAGGCCCATTCAGGTAAAATTGGAATGAACTAGGGCTTTGTATCTCCCCCTAAGTTCATGCTTCCATCAAATGAGACAGAGTCATCATCATTAGAATTACTCCAACTTCTTCAGATGGCTCACCAGCTTGAGAAGGCATCCTATTGACAACGCTTTATCCCTTTATAGAGATTCTGATGAGTGTGTACTAGGTTCAAGTCTGTTCTGCCTCCACATTGCCCTGAGCAGCCAATAGTTGATAGGCTGACAAGGATGAGGAAAAGTTTCAGCATCCAAGGAAATGTTATCATTACAGCTTGCAATGTTTTGAATTGTCTTTCCTTTTCAGCATCATCACAATCATTGACTCACTAGCAATGGCTGGATCCACCCTTATACTTCTGTACCTGCTTTTCTGTAACACCCCAGATCCGGGGTCGGGGATCGGGTCGCACGAGTCATTTCCCTTAATAACACCCAATCTTAATAATTACTCAACTACTCTGTACTGTGACCCCACAATAAACACACACACCAACGTTATGTCTCAGAGATGAACATCCAAAAATAAAAACAAGTCATTTTATCCACATTATCTGCCAATACCCTTAAAAGGTTTTCTGAATAAATTTACATTCTTGCATTATTACATCATAAAATAAATAAATCTGGTCCATCAAAAGTTGAAAAGACTAGCCTATTGGTAGTTCCTACCTCAGCTACGGGCGGCATCAAGCTTATAGGAAAACTGCGGAACGTCTCCTAATCGCTGCGAATCGGGAGCTGGTTCTGTCATCTTTCTATCTGTTGTTGGTGTGAGAAAGAAGAAGAAAGCAAGGGTGAGCAGCAAGCCCACCAAAATAATATGTATAATGATAATAGTATATGAGCCTACTCATAATACTCATGAAAGTCTTGGTCAAAGAAATGAACAAGTTTGATATCTTAATGCGATGAAGTCGCAAAATATTCAGTTATATACATATATACTTTTCAAAATATTGGAAAGTCCTTTCCATGCATAATATACACAAAGTCCCAGTGTAGAACTGTATAAAAAAATATCGTGCAAGGTGATCTCATATATCTAACCTTGTCTCAACGTTTTTCTGAAAATACTTTGTCATTCATAAGACAATTATTAATTAGATATAGTTTAAAAGATGAAGTTACAAGATACCCCAATATACTTATATTTCCCAATACTACTGAACTACCCCGTTCAAGTTATAATAGTTTCAAAAGTTCATCCATAGATGAGACTACAAGACAAGTTGAATAGATTCAATCTTGAATATCATTATAAATAATGAAGTACGAGATAGTCATTAAGTCCCGACATATATATACACCTATATATATATATATATATACATTTTCCTGAAAACCTTGCATGTAAAGTATGAACAAAATTGCAATATCCAATAAATGTGGAAAGGAAAGAATTTTGGCATAAACAGATATCTTGCTGATCAGGCAAAGATACCAATAAGTAATCTTTTCTAATAGTAGATGGATGAATCCCCACCGGTCATCACCCTGGCCACATAAGGACCATTGTGCTGGACCGCCACCGGCTTCTTACGCGTTGATGGACTGCCACCCAGCCACTTACACTTAATAGACCGTACCCCGGCCTGTCGCTTATGCCGACTCAATTAGATGGGCTATTTCCGAACATTGGGAAGTAATCAATTCATTTACCAAAACTGCAACCTCGTTGCGGAATATAAAATACACCACAGAGCCGGATTCCCAGGTTTTGAGCGAGTATTTAAATCCCCTTAAAAAGGAAGATCTTAAATATAAAATGAGTTGGGATCCGCTTTGACTTTAAAAATCATTTTGAAGACTCGAAAACACTGTATAGAGTGTTGGAGTAAAGCTGATTATGAGTAAATCAGTCCCGAATATTAGAAAATGACGAATATTATTATTTATAATATTCCCATAAAGATAATATTTATAAAAAATTGAAGTAGAAGTATTAAAAACTTATACTTGAACGAGTATTAATAACCAAAGTATACTTTATGAAAGTTACTAT